>NW_022474773.1:0-84245 GCF_009176365.1 Aspergillus alliaceus
CGGTGCCATGTATAGCACGAAAAGTAAGTTTTTTACCAGTTAACTTATATATTATGATGGAGCTGGTGTAGCTCACGTGTAATGGGATTGATTGTCTTAAGGTCTAAATCTATCATACAGAGATTCCTTGGTGTTGTGGTCAGGTCACGTGGTTGCTGCCTTAGGCTCTTATAGGCTCTGACACAGCTATCTCTTTTATGATTTAATTGGACCTTCCTTATTCCCTTCACATTTCCTAATTAGGCAGTATCCTCAGTTTCCATGGTGTTGAGTAGGCCCAGCTTCTCCACAAAGGAGGCGTATTTCACCATAGGGAATGGCTTGGTAAGTCTATCTGCTGTATTCTCTTCTGATTTGACTGTTTTGAACTTAATAGTTCTGTTTTCCACTGCTTTCTTTATATAATAGTAGCGTATATTGATCCAACACAATGCAGTAGAGTAATTAGGGCGTTTCAGTATGTCAATGGCATTCTATAAGTCAGTGTAGATCTTGATTGACTTGTTAGGTGTAGGGAATCCGACTGTATTGAGTAATTTAAATAGCCATGCAGCCTGTTTAGCCGCTGCATTCTATATAATGAATTCTGCAGCTGTTAAGCTCGGGATAACAATGTCCTGCTTCTTTGAACTCCAGTATATTGATGCTCCGGCCAGTATAAAGATAAATACTTCAGTTGATCTGCTATTCTCACAATTACCATGAGATGAATTAATGTATGCATGCAGGCCTTTATTGGGGTGTTGGCCTAATCTAATCTAATAATCAGGTTGCTTCCTGAGATATCTGAAGGTACGTTTGATCTCTTTGAAATCATTTACATTGGCTGTTTCGGTCTGCCTGCTTAAGCGGGAGATTAAAAAGGCAATATCAGGGCGGGTATAGTAGGCAATCCAGTTAAGCTGTCCTGATAGCTCTTGGTATGATTATTTCTGGTCTGGATCAGGTGATTCGGTTGATTCTGTTGGCTTCCAGCCTGGTGCTATTGGTATGTCAGATCTATTTAGGTCATTGATATTGAGCTCTACAAGGATTTTGTGTATGTAGGCTTATTATGAGATTGTGATAGTCCTAGTAGTATAGTCCCTGCTGATATTATATCCTAGGAATCAATTGGGTTTGCCTAGTATCTTCATCTTAAATGACTTCTCTAATTCAGTAAGGAGATTATTAATGATCTGGTCTGTAGGTGCTGCTATAATAGCATTATCTATATAAATAATCAGGAGTATGCCTCGGTTGGGATCAGTATAGAGACATGGATCTTCAACTGATTGTTTCAGTTCTAAGGCTACTAGAGTATTATTGAAAACACTATTCTATAGTAGGCCTGATTACTTTAAGCCATAGAGAACCTTATTCAGTAGACATGTATAATTCTTTCTGTTTTTAGCAGTTCTTTCAAAGCCTGTTAGTTACCTTATATAAATTTTCTTATCAGTTAATTTAGTATTAAGATAGACAGTGATTATATTAAATTACTTCTATCTAAGGCCTTTAATGGCCACATAGGTCAGGAATAGCTTTACAATTAGATCAGTGATCACAGGAGAATAGATCTGATCATAGTCAATACCTGGCTTTTAATAATTTCCGCATATAATCCATCTTGCTCAGTATTGTACGATATTATTATCAGTGTTGGTTTTGAGATCAAATACCCACTTTCCTGGTAGTATGATAGTATCCTTAGGGGGTTTAATGAGATTATAAGCATTGATATTTTCCAGCTTTTTAACCTACTATCTTATTGCTTTAAGCCATTTCTCTTTCTGCGGTGTTTTTATGGCTTGCCAATATATATAGAGAATCTTAACCTGATATGATTTCAGTGGTGATATGGCAGCGCAGATAGGATCAGGTAATTCAGACTCAGATTGCCTTATTATAGCTTTAGCGAGGTGCTTTTGTTGAGCTTTAGTGATTTGATTGGCCTGCTTATCTCCTAGCCACACTGATTTTAGTTTACCTTTACTATGCCTTGCTGATTTGTGTATTTCTGGCTTATTATTTGAATTGCCAGTATTTTCATGATCTTGATTTTCAATAATATCATCTATAGTAGGTTGAGTTTTATCATTCTGTGGTAATGTGCTCAGGAGCTTATTGGTGATCTGAGTATCTGGTGTAAGCGTGGTAACGCGGCCTGTAATCGGGGCCTCATTTTCATCATTTTTAATGGTTTGAATCGGGTGATCTGATTGGTCAGGTGGAAATGAATGATATTTGATTTGCAGCACAGGGCCTTGTGTAGGGCCTTTTGGTTTAGGTGCTGAGGTGATTCCGGTATTATGGTCATCTTGATTATCATTGTCTGATCGGTAGTTTTCTCTTTTAATAAAGGTGATGTCTCTAGAATGTACTATCTTGCCTACTTTGGGCATCCAGATCTGATATATATGTGTTCCCTTGTACCTGATTAAATAGCCGATTTCTGCACGTGGTTCTATCTTTCTAGATCTGACTCTATCTTCAGTGGGTGTATGTATGTAGGCTTTATATTCCCAGGTACAGATGTGATCAAGCTTCGTTTCCTGATTAAGAAGGTTAAGTCCTTTATAAAAGATCTGTATAGATAATTTCATTACTTTATAATCCTTTTATATAAGATGATTCAGTATATGAGCTGCTGATTTAACTGTGTAAGGCCATAGATTTCCAGGTAAGCCTGCTGTAATAGTTATAGTTCTGGCGGTTTGGATGACATATCCACTAAATTATTCTGTAGGGCTATTCTGCTCTGGTGTTCTAGGTGCAGATAGTTTAAATTCAGTGCCATTTGCTTCTGTATATACTTTATAGCCATTGAAATCCGGTGTAGTATCATAACAGATCCTAGCAGGATAGTGATTGGTCAGGTTAAACCATCCCTTATCAATCTATATAAGGACAGATAAGGCATCACTTTTCTTTCTGAGAAATCTGATAAAGAGATATTGTGAATAGTTATCAAGAATAATCAGCGCGTATCTGTATCCTTGTATATCTATTAGCTTAAGCTCTTATATATCAATATATAGTAGTTTAAGCAGTTTAGTGGTGCGCGGATTAGGTTATCTAGAGACTTAATATTTGGCTTTACTTAGTCTACATACTTCACATGCTTTAATCTTATAATAATTGGTTGAATTGATCTTATTGGTAATCATGATTCTGTTCTGTAGAATCTGTTTGACTGTACAGTGGCTGAATTATTGATAGAGTATCAGTATCGGTATAGTGGCTATAATGGGCACTTTTGGTAATGCAGTATGTAGATAAGGTATATTATTCTCCATGTAGATCTAACCCATAATTCTATCAGTATTGATATCACAGTAATATTGATTCTTAGTATTATGATATATGCCTAGGTTGTTTTTCACGCGTTCCGCAGGAAATAGATTGTATGGCATGTTTGGATTCCATACACAGTCTATTATATATTCATTGATTCCACTATTATCTAATTGGAATTATATGATCATTGAGCCTCGCCCACTCAGGATAACGCTTTCTCCATTGGCTGTATGGTATGTATAGATTGAATGCTCTGGAGGTTTGATAGGCCTGAAATTGATGATTTGATCATGATCATTGCAGACTGTGTATACAGCTTCTGTATCTGAGAGCCAGCGGTCTCGATAGTTAGTAGTGTTGAATAATGTAACTGCTAGTCTATATAGCGTAAAATCAGTTGCTTCTTTCTCCAGCTTCTTAGTAGCTATGTTGGCTGGTGTTGATGTTGTTGTTTATCTTTCTTGATTCTTTTGATCCTTTCTGTGTTAGTTCTATGGTGTACGAGGTGGTTTAAAGCACCATATCATGGGATCAGGTCTCCAGCCTTTGGTTCTGATATTCGGAACCAGATAAGGGCATTGTGTAGTTTCATGTTTCTCTAGTTAACAGAATGGGCAGGTTCCATTATGAAGTGATTTTCTGTTGAACCAGTATCTTATATAGTCCTCATGTCCAATTCCAGCAGGGGAAGTGTGCTTTCTTTCAGGATAGGTCTTCCGGTTTTCTGATTTAGCCTGGGTGGCTATAAGAATGTGATCTCCATAGATTCTTGCTTTATCACATGCTATTTAGCAGAAATTTAGAAAGTTATTCTCAGTTAAATCTTTCTATAAGGTCTCTGTTATGGAGTATCTTACGTTGCCGGCAAAGACAGGTAATTCCGCTTCAATCCCATAGAGTAGTAATAGAGTTACCTGGTAAGGGATAATAGTTATATTAACCTTTCCTGTAGCAGATACCTTTTCTTGGAGTGCAGTAATAAATTATTGTATAGTGCTATAATCAGATTGTTTGATTAGAACAGCGTTAATCTAGATAGCTCTATTTAGAAGATATCTATAGCCAAGTAGTAGCTTAGATATTGTTTATACAGTCTTATCAGGCTATTGTTTTGGTAGATGAGTTATTCTTACCTTAGCAGTAAGGTCTTTCAAGAGATATGTGCGCAGCCAGAGATTGACAATACTCGCGCAAGTGTGCCATATCTTGTATTTAGGATCAGATTCAGGAGATCTAGGCATGTCAGCTTTAATCAGATCCTGTAATTTATAGATTTCTAAAATTATTCGTACGGTATTGATTCATTTATCCCAGTTATTATGATTCTTGAGCTTTTCCATCAGTTATAGTGTAAAATCTACCTTCTCTGGTAGGTTTGTTGCTTGATTTATGGCCATTCAGCCTTTCTCAATATTCTCGCTCATTATAGCGGTACGTTTTGGTGGCATTTATTGCCTTATTGATGTGGTTAAGAGCTTGGTGTTTTGATCCCGATCTATCTAGGGGTTCTGCTCAGGGGTTCGCTCAGGGGCGTTGTCTTTGTTGTCAAAATAGCTTAAAAAGTAGGTCTTTGTAGATGATTTATTTCTGAATAGCTTCATAAGCTCTGTAACATGATAATACTCCGGGTATAGGGTCCGGGCTCATAACCTGATGGAGCTGGTGTAGCTCACATGTAATGGGATTGATTGTCTTAAGGTCTAAATCTATCATACAGAGATTCCTTGGTGTTGTGTGTTGGAACATACGGTCGTCCTGCGCCGCATGCCCTATTGGTTCGATCTCGCTTAGTCATCATTTAGTAAGCTAGTTATTTAGGTAGTTTGGCCGTTCCGGCCACCCAATAGAACAAGCATACACTCGCTTCCACAGGTTATGACCCCTTATTGCTTAAGGAAAACGGCTTCTCGCTAGTTAAAGATATGCAGAATCGATTCCTGACGCTCTGAGAAACGTGCTATACCGATATTTCGCACCCCTATACCAATACGTGGGGGGGCTGCATCAAAATCGTGGTTTTACCCCTGAATCGGGACCACACAGAAAGGCATCTTTAGATAGAATGCCGCCAAAAGCCTCAAGAGGCGCTAAATCAAATCAAGTACCCTTTCAAATAGCAACACGTAATTGAACATACGCACCGGAGACACCTACATCTACGGATCAGATATCAAATGGTTCAACCGATGAGAATCCTTCCGATTATCAGGCCGATATAATGGAGAACATGCGTACTGAATTGCTCCGCCAATTGCGTGAGGAAATGGCACAACAATTACGCGAAGAAATAAGACGTGAAATGCGTGCAGAACCACAGCAAGATGTGTCTGTACATAATGAAATGAGTCAACATACTTCCTATACACAAAATGCAGCGATTCATCAGTTAGATCTTGCATACCGTGAGCAGGAACGTATTCGACGATTGGCCAAGTCAAAGTTTGGAACACGAAAACCAGCTATTCTTAATGGCTGAGAGAACTACACCATATGGCGCGATTCTATCCTCATGGACGCACATATGATTGAGGCAAAAGAAATCCTTGATCAAACCGAGCCATCTAATGATAATGAGATTGAAACTGCCCGTTGGCAAATGAAAAATGAGATCCTATATACCAGGATTCTACAGACGATTGCATCCCATGTACGAGAAACAATCAGTTGGGAAGATTCCACCATTGCAGCAGATTTATGGGCTAGAATCACATCAACATATGGCCTATCTGCAGCAGAGGAGAGACTTATGACAGTCAAAGCCTTATTAGATATCAACCCCCAAGGCAATTATCCAGCAATGATCTGTGATTTTCAGTGAATTGCAGCAAAGCTTCGCCGAATGAATCTATCTTTTGATGATATGATTCATGATATTTTCATCTGTTCCTTAGGCCAATGGCAGCAGAATTTTGTTCGTAATCAGCTAGATGAGTTCTACGCCTGCGGCAGAGGACCAATAAAGAATTTGGACATAGCAACTCTTGCAGATCAGCTAGTTGCGCGAGCATCCTCAATATCAAGCTCTAATAAATATATCCCCCAAAATCCTCAAGAATTCAAGCTTGAGACTAAATACTGAATGAGCCCTTCCGACCCAAAAGACAAAAACAAGCGTGATGATCAGAAACAACCCTGTATGAAGACATTATGTCAAGCATGTAGCCGAGGATTTCATACCCCTGAAGACTGTTGGAAGCTGCATCCAGAGAAAGCATCCAAATGTTTAAGGAATCCTCACACCACGAACATATCACCTAATGATGATAAGGATCAATCAACCAGCACAGAATTAGTCCTACGAGGCGGCAACCATGCACAAGCCAATTCAATCATGATCATGCAGCCTAAAGACCCTTAATGGCTTCTAGACACTGCTGCAGACTTTCATGTAGTAAATAAACAGGATCTATTCATTAATTTTCAGCCCTTGCATGCCTTAATTGATGATGCCGGTGGCCATCCACATGAGATCCTAGGAATCGGGTCAGTATCTATATATGGTACAGAGATCCATGATGTCCGATATGCACCAACAATGCAACCTAATTTGCTATCTTTCAGGCAGTTAGATAAGCAGAATTTTGATATATCTCTAATTGGTGATATCAATGAGAAGTATTTCCTTATTAAATCACCTACAGGAGCTTCCCTTGGTGCCCATGCAGAGAAGAATTCAGATCTATATAAGATCTGACCAATCGCATGCGCAGCAATGTCCAATCGGCGCATAAAGAATGATCAACAGAATGATCAACAGAATAATCAGAAGAATAATCAGAAGAATAATCAGAAGAATAATCAGAAGAATAATCAAATCAATGATCAAAAGAATAATCAAAAGAATAGTCAAGCTGCTATACTATCAGTAACTATAGAAGAATGGCATTGATGCCTATCCCATATTCATTTCCGCGTAATTTTGAAGCTTGCGCAGCAAAAGGTCTTAAGAATAAAAGGCCTGAAGACCCTAGCTTTCTGTGATATATGCAGACAAGCGAAACAGAGAAGGCAGAATACTAAGGATCCTGCTTCACGTGCTACAAAGATCCTAGCATGAATTCATATCGATATTGCAGGTGGTGGTGCAACATTAGATTGTAAGGATGAAGAATCACCACCAGGTATCAAGAATATACAATATTTCATGCTGATCACTGATAATGCCACTCGATATTGATGGGTTTATACCCTGCGTACAAGAGATGAAGCTATCCCTACCTTCCAAGGTTAGCTTGAGCATATCAAGAATTAAGGATTTAAACTACCTGCTTTTGTCTGAAGTGATCGCGAATTCCTTACAGACACAGCAAAGAAGATATGTCAAACATATGGCCTAGTTTGGGAACCTATCACAGCTGATTCTCCATGGCAAGACGGTATTAGTGAACGTGGAATTCAAACAGTTCTACAGCGTACACGCGCAACCTT
Source organism: Aspergillus alliaceus (assembly GCF_009176365.1). NCBI lineage: Eukaryota > Fungi > Ascomycota > Eurotiomycetes > Eurotiales > Aspergillaceae > Aspergillus > Aspergillus alliaceus. The sequence goes on from NW_022474773.1 coordinate 7,708, forward strand.
ATATGACTCAGAATTACCTTGATGGCTCTGGCCACAAGCCTTACACACTGCTGTCTATCATTTGAATCGAACGCCTACCAGAATCCCGTTGTACAATGACCAAAGGCCCATGGCGCCGACTAGTGATCCAAGCATTCAACCATGCGCCCACATCACACCATATTCAGCTTGGACCAATGGCAATGCAGATATCAAGCATCTTATCAAGTTTGGTTTACCTGCTTGGATGCATCTACATGGAGCTTCTAAATATGCAGGCAAGCCCACTAGTAAGCTTGATCCACGTGCTAAGAAAGTGCATGTTGTTGGCTATCAAGGCAGCCATATCTATGTCATTTGGGACCCTGAGATTAATCAACTTCGAGAGACAAGCGACATCTCAATCAATGAGGAATTCAACCCTATTATAAAGACAGCAGACATTAAAGAGCAGCGTACATCAGCACCTGAAACCATGCCTGCTGAGGATACTACAGAGATCACCCTTAAAGATGATCTCTACTGACCAGCGAAAGGATTTGCAATAGTCAAATCAACTGAATCACCTCTTCCTGAGCCGAAATCCTATCGTGAGGCTGTTAATAGCTCTGAAGCAGACAAATGGATCAATGCAATGCAAGAAGAGATTGACACATTGAAAAAGAAACACTGTTGGGACCTAATCAGGAAATCTGACATGCCCGCCGGAACACGTGCTATTCCAGGCAGATGGGTATATAAAAAGAAGCTTAATCCTGATGATTCTATCCATTATAAGGCACGATGGGTCATTAGGGGCAATCTTCTTGATAAATCAGCATTTGAAGGGATCACGTACGCCCCAGTCGTTGACCCTACCACATCACGCATTTTGCTTGCTGTCAGCGCCCAGAAGGGCTGGTACATCATATAAGCAGATGCAGTTCTTGCATTTTTAAATGCGAAGCTAAAAGGTCATCCTATCTACATGAATTAACCACTTGGATTCGCAGAAGGGGAGCCAGGCACCTTAGTATGCTCACTTCGCCAGTCTCTCTATGGCCTGACCCCATCCGCACGTCTATGGTATGATGATCTACATGCTTATCTTGAATCTATAGGATTCAGAGTTTCATCACATGACTCAGGTCTATTTGTACATGCCACTAAGAAGCTATATATCACCACTTATGTTGATGACTTCATGATTATTAGTGAAGATACTCAAGATGCTAAGAAAGCACTTGAGGACTTAAAATCTCAATTCAAGATCAAAGAAGTGCCTGAATTTAAGAGATATCTAGACATGAATATCAAGGCAGAATCTACTGGCATACAACTGTCACAAGAGGACTATATTGATGAGTTAATCAACTCATTTGGGCTACATAATACTCACCCAACTAAATCACTGCTTGATCCCGGAACTCTAATAGATGATGCGCTGGATTTAACAATAAATATCAAGGAATATCAGCGTGGGACAGGCAGCCTGCAATATCTCGCTATAAAGACTAGGCCAGATATCAGCTGTGCAGCTTGCTTCCTTGCAGAGTTCAATACAGCGCCTACAGCTAAATGCTGGGCAGCTCTTATGCATATGCTTAAGTATCTGAAAGGCACACGCGCACTTGGAATCCAATACCACCACGATTCAACACCTACAGCTAATACTGGACCCCCAGAGGCATACAGCGATTCAGATTGGGGAGGTCCACACACCAAAGCCCGCAGATCAGTGGGTGGATATATCTTCAAGCTTGCTGGAGGACCGATAGCCTGGCAAGCAAAACGTCAAACATGTGTGGCAACTAGCTCAAATGAAGCTGAGTATATTGCTGCATCTGAGGCATCACGAGAGGCCTACTGGATTCGTGAAATCATGAAGGATCTTCAACTATTCAATGAATCACCCGCACCTAGCATACCAATGCATATGGACAATAAAGGTGCAATTGACCTTACTATCTCTGATGTACAGACCAAGCGGTCTAAGCACATTGATATTCGATATCATTATACACGCGATATGATCGATCAAGGCATTATTCATATCAAACAGATCCCCACAACTGATATGGTTGCTGATGGCTTCACGAAGCCGCTGGGATCAGAAGCCTATTCTAAATTTGTGCGATTACTAGGTCTCCAGAGCTCAGACAAGTAATTCCTGCACCAGACAATTGCCTACTACATTCTTTTATCACTTCCAGGTGATATTTTAGTTATTTTATCTTCATTTCATGATGACTCGCTCGCTCGAGGGGGGGTGTTGGAACATACGGTTGTCCTGCGCCGCATGCCCTATTGGTTCGATCTCGCTTAGTCATCATTTAGTAAGCTAGTTATTTAGGTAGTTTGGCCGTTCCGGCCACCCAATAGAACAAGCATACACTCGCTTCCACATTGTGGTCAGGTCACGTGGTTGCTGCCTTAGGCTCTTATAGGCTCTGACATATTATATCATAGATCTTTTTAAATAAGATATAATAGCCTTCAGTTGTATACTCAGTTGTAAAGACACGGCAAAGAGTAATAACTAATTTAAAAGCAATTAGCAAGCACTCAATAAATAGTTATAAAGTAGATATATATACTTTTCTTTTGATGTATTAAATATGTGGCAAATACCATCTCCTTTAGCTCTTTTGATTGAACTCGTTTATACGACATATCAATTTCAATAGAAGATAAAGTATGAAGCAATTCAGCTTGATCTTTAAGAATACAGATATCAGTGGCGGTTCCGACCACCCACCGCCTTCCGCCGGTGGGTGGTCGGCAGCCTAAAGGAATTTTCAGCCTAAAGGAAGATAATCAATTTCCTACCATTTTGAAGCTATACAAACCATAAATGTTGAAGAAATGGTGTATAGCTGGTGTATAGCTAGCGCCTTGGCAAGCGTGCGGGGGTTTAACCCCTGAGAATCCCTCCTTCTTCCTGTATCTATTCAGTCAAGATACTGCTCAATTTATGTCTTGTCTCCTTTCGAATGCCATCTTTCCCTGAAATCACTACAGTTCCATTCCTCCATAGAGTGACTCAAATAGGGCCTCAGTTTATGCCATAGTTCATGGTGTGAATATTGGGAGTCTTTATGTACCTACTAAATGGTCTGAGCGGGTATAGCAAGGAACTAAACATCTACAAAAGTATTCCACAACGCTAAACTCTCGATAAACCCCTGCGAATGACATTTTGACCCATTAAGCACTGAAAGCGAGCTTAACAACTACTGAACAATGGACTCGACTCAAGCAGCCTTGCCGGAACCATCTTTATTGGAGGTATTTCGGTTTCAGTGCCCTAATGCCTATTTCATGAGTTCAACCAGTGCTATGCCCATCGTGGGGATAAGTGTCATTCAATATGCGAAAGACCTTATTGATAGCCGAGCACCTGGCTTCCTTCGAATTTTCCTCCCAAGCTGGGAAAAGTACGGATCTGAAGGCAAGCCCCGAAATGAGTACGATACTCTATATCCGCTGGCTCATTTGCACATGGCCCAGGAAGTTTATTTACGTCTCTTTCAAATTGTTCAATATCTCCATGTTATCAGGCGTATGCATCTTCTGAAGCTTGAAAGAATGCGCGGCCAAAGGATCTCTCAGAAGCGAGGTCAACGCATTGATGGCCTTGCCATCAACCTTACACTGGCTGAAATGTACAGTGATTGGGAGACAGTCAGAGAAGAGTCACGATCTGCGAGAAAACTACGGTTTCGAAAAGAAAACAGGCTGGCTAGAAGATGGCTATTGGTGGCGTTTCGGCTCTCCTTTGGCGCGCTTCTGGTCTGTTCCAAGAAGCTCGAACGAGAAATGTATGTGTATATGCGCCTTAGTAGCCTGACCTTGCGCTTATGCAGTTACTTATTTACCTTGCAGAAACAACAACCATACTAAAGAAAGCCAACTGATCTCTCTGGCTACGAACATTGCCAATGACTTTCCGGATGTTGTTGAAACCTACCAGCATCTTAACCTGACGGCAATGTGTTTGTTAAACCAGAGACCAATATCGCATACTACTAACCTTGACTTAATTGTCAACCGGGTAGATGCGCACCTAAAAAAAGCAAGACCAGCCGAAACCACCCCTGTGGATTTCCCATTTTCCACATACCCCAAGGAGGAAAGCAATAGCGAATCGTCACTTAGCAATGCTGCTCGCAACTCTTGAGCCTCGGAACATACTTGTCTGGGTAACAAAAGAACAGAGAATTTTGAACAACTGAAGAGAAGTAGGTTATATATGAGATGGTGATTACCGGCGGTTGTGAATTATCTTAATATCAGTAGTACCTTTAACATAAGAGAGCTATGGGATACTGCTTGTTCTTGAAAAATATTCCAGTACACAAGCAAGAAAGTTAGATAACTATCATTTACGGGGGTCTTATCATTACCAAATAACAAGGAGCAATGGATTACAGGTTGAGTTCCATTCTGTGTGTGACTGACTTAGGTCAAACTTCGAATATCCATCAATAGTGCACATTTTCTAGAAGCAGGCCAGCTATTCAAAAGATTCATTTTTTGCTTCGCGAATAAGAGGGCATGCCTGTTTGATACGGAGCTTTTCAATCACAGGCCAGTCGCAGTGATATACTGCTATCAATGATTGGTTGTAGGTGTTACTACAATCCGCTTCTGCATTAGTCGCGGGTAAAGCCATCTTCAACATGTACTTTGAGTGGCGACCATCCATTTTAGATAACGTTTCCCTATCTAGCATAATGCATATTAATGTGAGTATGGATATCCAACTAAATATACTCGAGTATTTCAGAAATGGTAGCACATATCCGATTCATTCAAACGGTTTTTCCACACTAAGAGATCGGAGTTATAAGGGCCAAAGGGTAAGTCTGGTTATGTTATGGGGTAAGTGTCCTAGATAAGGGATGAGGTATAATAAGCGTAAATCCGGCATTCTTGTTGCAGATTGATTTTCCTTCAGCTGTAAGATTCTGTGCAACAAACTACTGAAAGCGCGATAATAAGGATAAATGGGACTGTAGAATGGATTTTCTTCATTTTGCTGCTTGATAGAAGGCTTAGAAGCTTGCTTAGAATGAAAAGGGCTGGATGATTGCTCAGATTGAGTCGTCGACGGACGGAATGTACGGACATTTTATAGGCAACTCTGAGTACGGAAAGTCGGCAATGGGACAACTCATATAGCCTTTGGAAAGCCATGGCACTTAGATGTGCTTGCTGCATTGAAGCTCGCCAGTAAAGCAACGCGAAGTTCACCTCCCTTGTCGCATATGACACTCATCATGCAGCCAAGAATGTGATTCTGTCCATTATGACTTACCGGGGCTATTGAGGTGGGTCTCAAGACAGCCAAGTTCGTATTATTTCCCCACAGCTTGAAACTAGAGGATGTGTGAGAGTATACTGAATGCTTATGGAAGGCTAGGAGCAAGTCTGAAGGGGGAGTTTTTTCGAGGCTACAAGGATGTCTACAGATCCTAGGCTTTCAACGCATCTCACAGTGTTTGTCATGGGATCTTGGTCTTACATGATGCCTGTTGACGTAGATGATGGGAAGAGGGCATAAGCTGAAGACATACAATAGGTTTCTAAGTAATGAAACAAAGCGACGCGACTGGTAGCAGCCTAAGCATCCTCCTGCTGCCTAGACTATAGTGGCACCGATGCCCTAGTTCCCACGGGTCCCGCTATGCTGGTTTTTACCTACCTTTCTTGTTTGTTCAAGTACGGATTGCCGCTGGAGAAGTTATATAAAGTGCAGAACCCCGCCCCTAACATCCTGCATCTTGACTCCCTATCTATGTTCAATTACATCATTTGTTCTCGCCATGACCAACCCCTGGGAACGAGGATATCTCCCGAAATTGGGCAAGTTGCCCGTTGAGTAATACCTGGTTGTAGGTTTCCCAAATAAACTAGGATGTCCTGAGAGATCATTAATAGTCTACAAGATGAAATGGGGCACCGCAGCGACGGAACCCCCAACCAACGGCGCCGCCAGCTCATTCGTCAATATCTTGAACTAGATGAGATAAAACGACCTCCGCGAATAGGATACGGCCCATTACAGGAACCCAATGCCTCGCGCCGCCATGGCAGAGGAAATCAACACAATCGTGCTTCCCTGGTGGTGGCGCGACCTTGGGCAGCAGAGCGTGGGCAATGTTAGACTTCCCTAGTGACGAACCGATCTTTCTTCGGACGCACTATGACCCGGACGGCGACGAGAAGACGGAGAAATGGGTGAGCGAGTAGGAAATGCTTGGTGGCCGTGTCTGGATGATAAACATTACTTTGGCTCGAACTGGCAGTGCGTGTACGAATTCCTCCCTGAAATGGCTGCTCCACCACACAGCCGTCCACCAGACAATCGCGTGCCACGGAATATCCATGCCCCCAGAACGCAGCTCAAGGACTGGCTTAGCGAGAAAAAAGCATAATAAACCTGATAAGTGGAGGGAGGATCCGCATCATTTTACTGAGATCGCGGCGGCTGGACTTCTCCGCACAGTGGCAGCCATGTACCTGCCCATTGCAGACCAGGGGGCCTTTGATACCAAAGGGCACTTGCGGCTGATTTACCTAGATTGTAAACGCAATATCAGTAAGGAAACAAGTGTTGAGCCGGATGAGGTGACGAACTCAGACGTCATCATGGAGTGGTTTATTCGGGCAACACCTCCGGAGTCGTGGGAGGAGGGGACCACTGGGGACAGGTACCGCATTAAAGGCGATTTGACGAGAGAGTTGTATTAGCTGAGTGAGGCGGATCTGGCAGATCCTTTAGTCCATGCCCGCTAGTTCATACTCAGAGATGCGTATTGATTGAATCTTGGTGCCAATCTAGCTTTCTGGGTATAGTACTGGCAGGAGAGGCTGTGGTTAGGCAGGCTGTGCATAGGAATACTGGTAAGATGGTGTTAATTATGCGCATAGTCGGGACACATCGTATGCCCTTGAAATTCTCAAACTTATATCTCCCGTGTTTCTCGCGACCCTCTTTTTGACAAGTGACTGAAAGGTTGTTGCTCCGGGCTCTTCCCCTTGTCCTGTCACAGACTAGATTTGCCAACCCACCTCTCCCGTACCCAGATTGTATACACCATAGGACGAGAGCTCTATTCCAAAAAAACATTCATCGGACGAGTATCAGCATTTGTTACCAGGGGCGCGGACATGATACGAATTATCTGGAAGAATGCTATAATCGAGGACCTCTTACGCTTGTTTCACTAGCATAATAGTTTTACCTAGCGATTCTTACCTTATTCTATCACCTGTCTATAGTAAGATGTTTGCTACGAGAAGGAAATAAGCTAAGATAGTATTACCAGGTGACCCACTCACTAAGTATGTTCAATCTTTAACCACTCGAATAGTACCTATGGTTCGTTAGCCGCCTTCCTACAGGCATGTTTGTCGAGCACCACGGGTTCAATCTTGGGGCTTCAGCCCCAGAACAACTTCGTGCTAGGCAGTGCCCTGGACTCTGTCTCATTGGCTAAGATGGTGATTTCTCCACCATATACTACACAGGTGTCTCGGGCAGATTAAAATGGTGGGAAGCAGAGATTTACCACGTAATCCACCAGTCTCAGTAGCATCCGAGCCTTTCTAACAATAAGTTGCAGAATGCCCGAGACTACACTGGATGCCCGTACCTTCTGATGACGAGTGGCAAGATTTAAAACCAAACACTTGCTGGTCTTGAGCGTCGCGTGTCCAACCTCCCGCTCATATGTTTTGTCTCTCAAGGGCCGAGGAGGATAATTCTACTAGGACATCGATTACTCGGAGCCATTGGTTCTCGGCATTCTTCCGGCATAATCAACGGAGTGCCCATGTGGAACCCGTTAGGCTTTCAATAAATCTGGATTTTACCATCACTATAACTCTACCTTAGGTATATAGTTTCTTATAATGGCTATTTGCTCTGGGAGGTTTAACAAAAACTTGTTCGTATATGCGAATCTAGTAGACAAGGCATTGGTAGTGATTCTCGTATTGAGCACACGGATATAACTCGAAAGAGAAATAACCAGAAAAGCACATAATAATATCTAGTATAAAGAAAGAGATCCAAACAAAAGAAAGCCGTAAACAGGGCGACTTAGGTGCTACATGGAAATATATAAGGATATAACATAGTCTAGCAGGAAGATTTGTATGGCTCATATACACTCGACACTTTAGTGAATTGTTTTCAGTTATCTGATACTTCAAGTATCAACGTAAGCCTCAGGCATGTGGATTGATCGGGTAAGGTCTACCCGTAGGACTACTCTCGGTATACCCCAGCAAAGATGCCGCTGTATAGAATCTTCAATGGTCGTAGCCATAGAACTTATTGGCTCTACTTGAGGTTTGTATATGGAAGTTAGAGGAGTCAGAAAGTATGTCAATTTGAAGCACGTTTTATACCCTCAATTGCAGCACTACGGTCAGGTGGTATATATTCCCACAATCACCCTAGTGGCGGTTAGCCCTAGTGGTAAGGTTAGGCTAAATCCATCATAGATCAATATTCTGCAGGGCGGCCATATGTCGCTGCACGGACGAACTCAACGCATCCAGAGAGGCTTGATCCGCCACGTCCTTCGAGCAGGTGACCACGATCTGGTGGTCCAATTCTTGAGCTATGGAGACCATCGTAAGCGGCATAAAATGGGGTGGCGCATTAAAATACGACGGGGTGCATTGAAGATTGCCCATGGCGAAGGGCGCCGGGTACTCAATGTTTTGGTGCAGGACGACGGATCCCATACGCGTATCGGCTGGCCATGAAGTGCTGTTCTGAATGATATCGCGCAGGTAGACCCCCTGGAAAGCCAGGCTGTCAATGTGCTGCGCGTGAAGCTGATGCAGTAGCAAGTCGCCTCTCGTCCTGTCGGACGGCAAGGAGGCGCGAACCGGGAGGATCCGGTTACAAGGGCCTACGACCTTCTCGATGCCCACAATAGGCATGGAGCGTCCGCTGACTATCTGTGTGAAGACGATATCCGACTGTCCCGTATGGTCGGCCAGCGCCAGCGCCCATGCGGCCTTGACGACTGTGGCTGCAGTGATGCCCGCCGCGGGTTTGATTGTGGGCAGTATCAAGGGCGCGAAGAGAAGCTGAGGACCGTCATCCGTAACAGTGGGTGAAGGGAGCTGGGTCATTTCCGAGTCTCGTAAAAGGCAACGCCAGAATGAGAACTCGGCGGTCCGATCCTGGCCTAGTGTATGATATACGAACGCCGGGAAAGAGACGGCCGGCGGCGGACTGCGGTCTTCATATAGTTCTTGCAGCCCCCGATAGAGAATAGGGACAGTTTCGGGATCAAACAGCGATCGACTGTACCGCAGCACCAACACGCTTTCATCCCTGGTTCCCCCCTGAAATAGTAGAAACCGCACCGAGAGTTTCGAGGGATCAACTGGATGGATCGAGTCCGCTTGGCACCATTCCAGGGCGCTCGCATTGGCGTCCGTCTTTATTTCCGAGGGAGGGGAATGGACCGGCAACATCACGGCCGGACTCCGCAGGACTACCTGGTGCATTTGATCCCAGGATCGGATGAAAACAGTCCGTAGGATGGGATGGTAGTGCACCAGGCGTTTACACGCTTGCTGCAGCCGGGCATGGTCCGTGGGTCCTTGAAGCCGGAGCAGTAGATACTCGCACGAGAAATCCGACAGATACTCCTGTCGCGGAGTTGCTGGGAGAACATCCTCAATTTCCTCAACCGTTTGCGTCTGAGGCGACAGCCGTACCACTAGTTGCGCGAGGAATGTCCGCAGATTGTTTACCCCAAGGCGCGAGAACTCTTGGCCGGTTGCAGTCTTGGGTAGGGATTGCTGGAGGGATTCCACCAGCGCCGCCGCAGGTTTGGCTAGCTCCTGCAGGGATGGAGATCGAAGGATGTTCAAGACCGACAGCGTCAGTCCGGCCGCCCGTGCCAGCCCTACTAATTTCATGGCGGACAGCGAGTCACCCCCAAGCGAGAGGAAGCTCTCGTTGGTGCGGATGTCCGCTATGTCACAGGCCAGCACATTTGCCACCACCGTCACCAGGATTTGCAGTTCCTGACTCTGTGCATCGCATGAGGATGCACCCTCCCCGTTGGACAAGGACGACGATCTGTCCGGAAAAAATACCTCCAGCTCGCGCCAACGGAGATCTACCACCAACCGCCGTAGCTGAGCCCGGTCGGTCTTCGCCGTGATAGTCCTGGGAAGGTGCGTGACGGGCACGAACAGGGAGGGGATCATGTATGTCGGTAGAAGATCCCGCAACGCAGCGGACGCCTCCTGAATCTGCGATTGGAAGGCGTTGCTGATCTCGCAGAGCATGGCCGGAGCGTTATGCAATGGCACATCGTCCTGTTGGACGGGTATGAACGCCACGAGAATCGGCGACGAACGACCTGCAGAGGGGGGCACCAACTCGACCACTACGTCGGGAGCGCTAGAGAACACCTCCCGGACGCGATGCTCTACTTCCCCCAGCTCCAGGCGCTGTCCACGGACCTTGACCTGCGTGTCTCGTCGGCCGACGAACTGAATCCATCCCTGGCCCGTGTATCGTACCAGATCACCCGTGCGATAGAGTCGTCCCGGGATCCCGGCGGGATCGCAAGACGAACGGAAGCGACGGAGCCAGGAGGGGGGATTGATAAAGGCCTCTGCTGTGAGCGAGGCCGGACGGTTGAGATACCCCCCGACAACGATGGGTCCCTCAACGAGTAGTTCCCCAATAGCGCCCAATGGGACCAGCTGTTCCGGGTCTGTCGCCGCGGTGATCCATCCTCTTCCTCCCGTCATGGGGCCGATTGTGCCAACGCGCCAACGGTCCTGGGGTATGCGCCCGACGCTGCAGATTGAAGTCTCCGTCGGACCGTACATGTTGACTAATTGCACATGCGGCGCCCAAGTCTGCACTATGCTGGGGGAAATGGCCTCGCCGCCCAAAGCCACCGTCTGTAGCATGGGCAGGTCATCCGGGCGAGTAAGAGAAAATAAGGACGGCGTAAATGCGGCCCAGGTTACCTGCTGCTCTCGCATGAAACCCGCGAGGTCGTTGAGTCGTTTGGACTCGGACGGAATACAGAGGCAGCCCCCGCGGTAGAGGGTGCAGATGATCTCGTAGATTGCCAGGTCGAAGCTGTATGAGGCAAAATGCAGCGCCCACGTGGTGGAATTGACGTTCAATGTGTCCACAATGGCCAACAAGGATGTCGCAATGTTGCAGTGCTCGATCCGCATACCCTTCGGCCGACCTGTCGTCCCCGAGGTAAAGAGGACCAGAGCCAGGTCCTCCGGATGCACGGCTGGGAGGGAAAGCGGGGCCACGAGGTCAGTTGGAACGGCGACTTCGGGGACTACGAGTATCGGTATGCCTAGTTCCTCCGTCCTCGGACGCTGAACCGCCGAGACTACTAGGAATTGAGCTCCCATGTCTTCGATCATCTCGCGAGCTCGACCAGCCGGGATGTTGGGATCGATGGGCACACACACAGCCCCGAGACGGAAGATGGTCAGTATGGTGACCACGGCCCATTGGGACTTCTCCATGCAGAAGGGGATGAACATCCCATGCCGAATCCCTGAACGCATGAGGTGCTGGGCAACGTCCAGGGATGCTTGGTTCAGCTGGTGGTAGGTCATCTCGCCGTCCCACGCGATGATAGCTGGTCGGGAGTCCCGATGATAAAACGCCAGTTCGTGCAGAGTGGTCTGGCTCACCCGGGGCAGCTCTGCGTTCCAGTCCCTTAGTGTCGCCCAGTCCTCAGGGCTGATTAAGTCGAGATCCCGCAGCTTGGCTTGTGGTGTCTGTATCAGCTGCTGCAATATGTGTTTCAGCTGGTGCATCGTGCGCTGGACCTCCACGGCCTCCATTACCTGGGGGTCGTAGTACACAGTAAACCGGAGATTCGACGCATCCCCCGCCGATAATCCCCCGTGGATGCGACACACCACAGTCAGCGCACACGGACGGGATGATGGCCTGCAAGGTTCATCCTCGATTGCCATGCTCTCCTCGATAATTAGGTCTGAATGGAAGTCATCTGCAGCTGTCTCGAAGGAGTCCATTGAGACCGCCTTGGCATGGATTGCAGCTAGAGCCTGCTCGATGGTCTCATCATTGTTCATGTGAAATCGAATAGGAATCTGCTTTGGTTGGGCACTGAGACCCCGGAGAGTAAGTCCGAACCCAACATCGAGAGCGTCTGTATATTTGCTGACGAGGATTGACCATCCCAATTGGATGTGCGCCACCAAATGCGTCATTCCTGTTGGAAATCTTATGGGGGACACTGTATAGTGCAGGGTCTCGGTGCTGGCCACCTTGTTGTCGGCGGGCAGCAGTTGGGGAAATGGGGATATCGTGGGTTCAGCCATATTGTGGTTAATCCTGTTCAAAACAAACGTTCTTATTGAGGTGCAGGGGGCCCGATGGGTGATATAGCTATACAGATGTGCAAAGTTTATTTTTCGCAACTCACTGTGGTTAAGGAGGAGTTGAGGGTGATTGGGGGCTGACCACAGCTATCTGCCGGAGTATTTACGCTTGGGGACGGCATTTATCTCACCCACCGATTCTAGAGCACCATGTCACGCTGAGCTATGGATCCCCTCTACAGTTGTGATAGGACGCAATCTTGAGACTACTGCATGGTTCTATCACAGTCTAGCTTACGCTGACTCACTACACAGTGCTCATGCAAGGAGGATGCAGTATCCCCAGATACTCAGATGCGAAGCAGGAATCAGATTCTGGGTTTCCTATTGGGTGGCTGGACATGAAGTAAATCGAGAATACAATGGAGTCCTCGGTTGGGACCCAATGAGCTTTCCAACTCGCTAATATAGCTGCGAGTCTGCTCCATCAGCCTGCTCAACACTTCTCGGCAATACTGAAAACTCCCCATTGACTCCATGTACTGCACGGCGTATAGCTTGACCGCCTCATCCTCACTGCGTTGTTTGAGGATGCTGATGAGTTGTGTGTTGCCGGGAGCCGCGTGGATGCTGTGGATGATGGGATAAGAGAACTTGCCCTCAGTCAGATCCTCCATCAGCCCTTTCTTCTCTGCGTAGAGCCCGTCCTGCAGGTTCATGTAGTCATCGCGGATCTGAAAAGTGACGCCAAGTAACTCTACCAGTCGGGAAAAGTCCCTGGATTAGGTCAGCTAAGGCATGGGGAACAGGAAGGCTTTTGGGGGTGGAGCTCATACGTCGTTACGGTGCTTTGGATCTGCATCAACTCCAGCGCCAATCGGAACAGACCCCCGGTTTTGTAGATAACCATCTGGATATATTCCTCCTCCGTAGGACACACCAGCGCATCGCGCCAGTAGAGATCCATCCCTTGACCCCGATGCAAATTTAGAAGTTCCCGGGTGAAGATAGGGAATGCGCGCGGATCATCGATTTTGTCCAGCTTTTCCTGCTGCTGAAAATACGCATAGTTGGCTGCGTTGATTGTCTGGGCCACACCAAAAATGTTATGAGCTACGGGGCGGCCCCGACGGAGCTGCGACCCATCTTGGATATCATCGATGCTGCGCGAGGGATTAGCATGCGTTGCAATAGAGGATGACTGGGACTCACAGTAGCGAAGCGGTGTGAAGCCCATCTATAATTTCTTTGATAATGTCCAGTTTGTCTTCCGGGAGATGGAACCATTCGTTGAAAGCCGAGATTAGCTTGCCCCGGATATTCTTACCGGGTATGGAAACCAGGTAGTTGACCGGACCGCGGATAATCTATGGAACAGATGCGTTAGAACCTTGATGTCAACAAAAGCTTGTATAGGACCAAGGTACAACACCTTTTCATATGGGTCGGCGGCTTGGTTCGGTTCTTGGTCTTCCTCGTCACCCGGCTCAGCCGTGGATAGTGCAGGATCCGGCTCCCCATGAAAGCGTTGAAAGCCTTTAATATCCAGCGGCATGTAGCGATCTGTCGGGACCGAGCTGTAATTGTTGAAGAAGCAGCCAATGGGAAGGAGGTACCGAAAAATGAACGCGAAGACGTTCGCTACTGTGAGGTTGAGCATATTTTGTTCACTTATGATTTCGAATCAAAAACCGCAAGATACGCCTTTACCATGAATGGGCATATTCGAATCTGATATAAAGGTTCTCACCCACAAAGAATTGTCTTGCAGCCAACCCTATGGCAGGTCGAGCAGCACCTGCATTCACTCTTGGGTCTGGTCCTCGGTGCGATAGTACGAACAGTTGAATGACGCCAGCCCCAGCAACTAGCCAGACATGCACCCTGCAGGATGGATGAGAGGGGTCGCTGTGGGGGGTATGAATTTGGAATTATGGTGTAATTGACCTGATGTCGTGTCGGAATGCTTCTTCCTTCCCCCAAACAAAGCTGATTACCAATGCTCAAATGAGAAAGAAATGAGAAAAACGAGCCGTTCTCTCAAAGGTAAGACTACTGTAAGCCTAGAGTGATCTACTAATTGAACAAGCACGAGCTATGTGTTGGACCCCCACAGCAGTGACTGCAACCATTCGGAGGAATCTGAAGGGACCCAAGGAATGAGGATCATCCTGGCCGAACCGTACCGTACAGAAAATCCCTAATTCGCAAATCAATCGCTGGATCCACTGAGCATGCTCTGTTCCCTTAGTGAGCAAGCAATTTCAGCCATTAGGTTTCTGACTACTGCTACTAGGGTTGACAATAGTCGGAACTCGAATTCTTATGTATTGTATGTACTTTATGTACTTTATGTACTTTATGTACTGTATGTACATTAGCGCTCGTCATCGTATCGGACAGTATGGCCACGTTAGCATACAATACACTAATACGGAGTATATGTACCAGGCTGGATAAATGGCCGTCTGCCGGAGTAACTTTTTTGTATATACTGGACATAGAGAGTATCCTCCAAGTCTATGTGGTAGTAGCCCTGTATTTTTCTCAATTACACTAATCATGGAGACTGTAAGGTAACTACCGTATGCAAAAGCTATAAAACCGAACCTGTGACATGGCCGTTCGCCGAATGTATTTCATGACCGGCGCACTTAAAAAGAATCCACCATCTGCAGGTCGGAGATAGTGGATTACTAGTGCTAGCAAGCTAAAGCAGCATCCCAGCATTACAGCGTCACGATCTACAGTCATAGCTCGTTCCGTCCCTTGTCAGCCACCAATGCGATTGTCTCCCAGTACAGCACAATCGCCACGCTGCACGGTCCCAGGAAAATGGTCCCCACCACCACCCGTCCCATCAACAAGACCCAGGGAGACCGGCGATTCCTCCGTCGGGTCGCGCGATAGTAGACTGCCACAGTCCAGAAGAGCATTGCTAATGCCGATAATGTATAATCCCACTGGAGGAATCGCAGCACGCCCGTCTCGAGTGAGGTTACCTGTGTCTCCCCCCATGGAGCTGGTGGAAGATAGACTCGACGGGAGTAGATTCCGGTCAAGTGGATAGGGTCCTTTGGATATCCCCCGAGCGCGGTGACACACAGAAACGCTAGGTGACCCGCTGTAGAGCATGCGAGGGCAAAGACGCATGCGACCTTCAGCTGCGGAGGTTGTGGTAACTGTGCATGCGTCAGCCAGCGCGAGATCCCCATGAGCAGTGAGGTGTATAGAGGCCAACCCTGCCAGAGTGCGATTATTTGCTGCTTTGTATCGTATGCAATCACTGTGGGAGCGGCTAATGCAGCTAGTGAGAGCGGGAGAATATAGCCCAGAATGATGGACAAGGGGAAGGATCCCAAATCAGATCGAAAAGGCAATCGCTGAGCATGTGTTGACACGCTCATGAATGCCAGTATCGCGGGCATCACGAGTCCCGGGCCTAGGCCTTGAATCAATGGACCGGCTACAAACGCCACCCTGTTGAAAGGAACTTGGTCAGCCTCTCTCTTTGCGCCAGTGATCCAGACGGCCACTTACACTACCAATGCAGCAAGCGGATGTCGCCGTTGATGTGTCTCAACTACGATCAGCAGCCACATCGGCACCATGGCACTGGCGAACGCGACCCCATATAGTGACAAGGTTGGTGATCCTCCCTGAAACACCGGCCAGAAGAAAACATTACAGGCCGTCATAAACTGGTCTAGTGGGCGTATTCCGGTGTAGTCTTCTTGCAGCCCTCCGGGGAGCCCAGATAGTGACTTCCTGTCTGCCATGCTGGATAAGAGATCAATGAATCCATTCTGGAACGACTGGTAGTATTTGGCATATGCCGCAAAGAGAGACACCGATGCCAGAGCGGCTGCTGTGGCTCGCGGCATTTTGCAATTGTTTCTAGCTTTGTAATGCTCTCACAACCACCCGAGTGATTGCAGATGATATGTTTCGATGCACTGTCCGTCATTTAATCAATCCCCGAACCCCGGCAGAGATTGAGATTTGGCGAGGTGAAGGGAGTGCAACCTGTATTTCTTGGAATACTCATCTTTTGCCTGCGACCCAAATACCTACCTGTATAGCTCGGTGGGTCTGCTGCAATGGTGGCATGACCTCGTACTTGATGACGAGTATCACGCAGCTACGAAACAGCCCCTGCAGACAGTTTGTCACAGTGGATCGTGATGTCACCTCTCAGGCTCTAACCCTGCAAATTGCCTCTTCGACGGCCTCTAGCGTGGCTGAACGCGACGAAGGGCAGGTCTTATTGAGTGGTGTTTGGAGAAACTATCAGAAAACGATACCATTGAGTATCAGCCTTATAGGCTGGAACAGTCGCCCGCATTTGGACAGCGGTGAGTGGCCATTGTATTGTAAGAAATCAAATCAGACTATGTAGATATCGGGCATTTCCTCACCCCCAGCAACGAGCCACAACCGTCAAACACCATCGAGTGCAGCCGCCCTCTCCCAATCCATGCGTACAGGATAGCAAGTACAAGAATAGACAGTGTAGTTTGGACCTCCCATCCCCAACGCGGGGTCTTTCTTCGATATTGTTCCCACCCGCCCCCACAGCGCTTTGGAGGCGGTAGGAAATCACAAATGACCCCGTCAGCAATGGTTTTGGACGCCATGTCAGCCGGCAGATCTCCGGCGTAGGGTGCATAATAGCGGCCAAAGAGAGTGTTCAGCAGGCCATCTCGAGCCTGAAAGCGAACTAGAAATTGGGAGCTGCGGTAGATGGAGTCGACGCGGTGATATCTAATGCTGCGATATTGACGCAAAAGCGTCTCTATTTGGCCGTCCGTTGGGAGCCTGGTGCCCGGACTGATTCTCAGACGTCGCAGCAGGTTTGCCAGAGCCGCGGCGTCCTCAATTGCCATGTTCGCGCCCTGGCCGATATTCGGGGTCATTTTGTGTACGCTATCGCCCAGGAGAACCAACCGGCCATGGTACCAGGTTTTGAGCGTATTTTCCTCCAGCGCAGTCATCGAAACGGTTTCCCGGTTCTCCCATATCTGTCCAAAGGTGATGTCCTGGTGAACTTGTATGTTTCTCAACACCTCTGCCGCAGCATTGATATCGTCTGCTGTGTAGCGAGGGCCGTTGGGATAAATATATTTTCTGCTTAGCTTTTGTATCACAAACCAGTATACACGGCCTTTCTTTCCATGAATAGTGACAATAGTCAGACCATCCAAGAACTTATTTACCTGTTCTCCCACATTCAATCCTTTTATAGCAGACGAGATTCCGAACATACAGCGGAATTCCACCGTGAGACCTGTACGACCCTTAGTCCCCCTATACACCGGAAGGATTCCTGGTATTCACTTACTGAATCTATCCTTGGCGATTGCCGAGCTGGAACTCATGTTCTCTCCCGCCCTCCATATCGCCTCGCGGACTTGACTATGAACTCCATCTGCGCCGATAACTAGTTGGCCATGATAAACAGACCCTTTGGCTGTGGTCACTGTAACACGACCACTAGAAGGGTGGATAGCCGTCACTTTTTCCCCTAGACGGATCTTACTACCATCCGGATAGTTTTGATAGAGGATCTCTAGCAGCCTTTGCCGGTCGAGAAATGCAATGGGAAAACCAAACCTATACGGTCCTGTATATTAGAGAGACTCATCTGCCGGAACATGGATGGAGGGGGCCAACCGTTTATTGATAATCTTAGGATAGGAGCTACTAAAGCTGAAGCCATCAGGGTAACCGATGATTGCTGTTTCCAGTGGCTCAATAGACCTTTCAATTTGATCGTATAGCTGGAGTTGGTCTAGCACGCGAGCTCCATTGGGTAGGATGCCAATGGACGCCCCGATCTGTGGAGCCGGGTTACTCGCTTTCTCGAGGACAATGTGATCAATTCCGGCGTGCTGCAAACAATGCGCCAGGGTCAAGCCCCCGATTGACCCTCCTACGATGATCACCTGGAACTCCGACTTGCTCATCTTGCACGGTTGGACGGGGAGATTCAAGGCACACAGGCCCTATAGGAAGCTAGCAGTACTTAATGAATCCAACTGCGTGTCCACGCAGAGTCTCGACGCTCTCTGATGGCGATCTACCTCCGATTCACGAGCTAAAGTGGAGCGGCAAAAAAAGAGGTGTCTGTAAAATCACACTATTTGCATTTGGACGGACGCCGACTGGAAATCCAAACCCTGGTTTCGCCAAGGTTTAGGACCTGTAGGTTTCAGCTGACCCATATATTTTCCTGCAGAGTTGCGTACCTAACGTTACATTTCGCGTTGGTCAACCATACAAATGTTTACTTTTTCTTCCTCCGCTCAATAGTTTTATTTTTAAGATACTGTTCTCATCTATCTCTGTATCACCGCAGTGTATTATGTGATCTTTCGTGCCCGTACAATGCCGACGCTCTTTTCATAGCCTTTGACATACCAGTAGCATACTCCATAAGATCCATCAACCATCACGAAAACAGCTAGGCTCCACAGCACCAGGGGACTATTGAGCCAGGCAAAAGATTCCGGCCAGTACATCCAACGTAAACTCGCGAACCCAACCGTGCAACACGAGCCCAAGAACCGGGAAAGCCTAGAAGGTGTTAGCGTGGGCATGTGCACCGACTCCCGAAGGAGTAATTGAGGAGGGGTAGGAATAAGGGAACCCATACCACAATGTGTAAGAAGCACCACGAGTGCTGCTCCGACAGAGGAGCTGACATAGTCCGCCAATGCTGAGCAGAAGCTGGCATACGACCGCGCCCCATGAGTAGGCTAGTGAATGGCCAATCTCGGCGGCGAGAGCGAGATGTCCCGTGAGGAAGCCGATTGTCCCGAGAGCAAAGATCCAGGGGAGATTCCGCTCCACCAGCGGCGCATGGCTCCACTCCTGGGGTGAAAAGCTAATAGCGGCGTACATGACGCCCAAATTGATGAGGAGGCCCGCCGCGAACACCCCCCGCTCCACCAGGCTCTTGGAGGGATAGATCAGGGAGTAGACGACCTCCCAGGCGATGTTGCAACACAGGGGCATGATGGCCATTCCGTAGGTCCTTTCCTTGAATGATACGTAGACCATCCCGACGTAGTTGATCACCCACCCTAGTCCCATGCCGAGGACGAATAAATCCGCCAGCGGCTTCACGGCCAAGTACTCAGGAGGGGCTTGAGAAGCATCGAATCCGTCCATGATGGCGTATCCACGTAAGTGCAGAAGGAGTCGTATACTGTTGAGTCCAGGACTAAGGCCTCTCAAGCGCCTGCCTATTTATGGTTTGCGTAAAGGATGAGGGATCGCGCGAGATGACCGTTTCTGATTAGCCCTGAGAGTAAGTGCTTTCCGATTTGCCATGTAGCTATGTGTAAGTATTCAATAACAGCTGAACCCATTTCATAATAAATTATATTAAAAATGCAGGTGATGCATTAGGGTCACTAAGGTGAATGGAGTTATTGTATGTATTGTAATTCAAAATGAATACTGTTTTTTGCAATTCCAGCGGGATGAGCTCATACCACACGGGACACTGATACTGTCACATCCGTGATTCAGATAAGCCTGCAGGATATGAGGATGCATCTTGCTTTTTTTGCCATGGGATGCCACGCCTGCATGCACTTTGTGATGAGAAAGCAGGACATTAACGAGGGAAATACTTGATTAGCATACTGATACCACTAAGTATACTTTCGGAGCCCCACAAATTAGATCATTCGTCATCCTTGACCGCTACGGCTGAAGACCGGCTGACGTTGACCACTGCAAATCGCTGTATCGGGCACGCCTGAACGAGGTAGCACCCATGTTAGTACAGTAGATAGGGAAAAAATGTGGATTTTTAGAGGGTTCCCGATATATCCAGAATGGCGCGAGGAGCAGCGGGTGCTAGTGCGGCCCGCTGATATGACGGAGGTGAATTCTTGAAGAAAGTGCTGCTGTTGGATATTGAAGCCGATTTTGTCTTCCTACGCATCGCCCTCTCCATCACTGGAATTCATATCAAGATCACTTCTACGCCATGAGCCTCATTGCAAATCTGCCAGAAATGTGTCTTCGGGGTGCCAGCCCAGTCCTGGGCATGGTTGCAGTGAGTGGCTTCTTATGCTTCTTTATTGATCATGTTCCTGTCCCTCGGTGGTGGGACAAAAAGGCCCAGTTGATCGGACAAAAACATCCTGAGAGCATCACCTCTTTTGAGTGTCCCTACGACTACATTCGACAAATCTATGGCAAGTATCATTGGGCACCGTTTGTCAACAAGCTAGCCCCGACCCTTCGAAGCGACGATGGTTCCAAGTACCAGATGGTGTTGGAGATTATGGATGCCATCCACCTCTGCCTGATGTTAGTAGATGATGTGAGAGATTTCAACCTGGACATTTTATGCCCTGATTAACAGTCCCAGATCGCTGATGGAAGCGAGTACCGCAAAGGACGACCCGCGGCTCACAATATCTACGGCCCATCGGAGACCGCGAATCGCGCCTACTATAGAGTTACCCAAATCCTCAATCAAACGACCAAGGAGTTTCCTAATCTTGCACCGTGGCTGATGCAAGATCTTCAGGATATTCTTGAGGGACAAGACATATCTCTTGTTTGGCGCAGGGATGGGGTTAGTAGCTTCCCTACCGCTGCTACAGACAGGGTCGCGGCGTATCGACGAATGGCCTCTCTCAAGACAGGTGCATTATTCCGTCTACTGGGCCATCTAGTCCTTGAGAATGATTCTATGGATGAGACCCTGACCCTGGTTGCGTACGTTATTCCTCCCATTCTCCACATTATACATCCGGGTTAACACATATATAGCTGGGTCTCGCAGCTGCAGAACGACTGCAAAAATGTTTATTCTTCCGAGTATGCCAAGTTGAAGGGCTCGATTGCCGAGGACTTGCGTAACCGCGAAATGACATACCCGATCGTGCTGGCATTGGATGCGCCCGATGGCCATTGGGTGACCGCCGCCTTGGAATCTCCGTCGCCCCAGAATATTCGCAACGCCCTCAAAGTAATCCGGTGCGACTGCGTGCGTGACATATGCATGGCAGAGCTAGCGAGGTCGGGTGCCTCCGTGAAGGAGTGGCTGGAATTGTGGGGTAGGAAGGAGAAGCTTGATTTAAAGGCATGAGCTTTCCCGATATTGTCATGTCGAGGTTGGACTGTTCTTTGTATCGGGTGTATTGAGCAAGGAGAATGCAAATGGCAAATTTTTGATTAGTCTGCCCACCTAAGGGTTGCCTAGTAGAGACCGTCCATAATGCTGTGCTAGATGTAATTTTGAATTCTACTTTGTTGTATACCTTGGATTATAAATTCAATTTTGCTCGAACGGAATCTAGACATCTACATATATTTCTCAAATGTAATATGAGTAATAAAAGAGAGTCAGTGACCTACAGCAAGTCGAAGTGATGCTATTACTAGTATTGGCATCGGTCGTAGGATGCCATCGGGCTTTGTGCACAACGACGCAAAAATGTATATTCGTTTAGAAGTAAAGTGATCTCTAGGATATGGAAATAAACTAATAAAGATATATATTTTGTTGGCTTGGGAAATGGACGGAAACATTACTGGAACTTCGTGGAGTAATGTAGGGATAGGGATGTAGACAGTACCATATGTAAAGAAACATTGCAATAAGATCAGCGGGCAACTTATAAGCTGTATATAATGACAGCCTTGATTACTTCTGGAAGCGTAGAAAGGGGATCCCTGCCCGGTGCAGTCCAGGGCAATTTGGTTGCTATCTAATAGTTTCATTGCCTATTGAAAGAGCTATCTCAATGCTAAAGTGCTTCATGGCGGAAATGGTCCCACATTCGTCTAGATACTTCACCGGCAGTAATAGGCGCTGAATGATGACTTTTATCTAGCAGCATGTCTACGATACGACAAAAGCAAACATAGACGTCCCTCAGCCATGTTTAGACATCAGAAACCCTTTTCTTGATCAGGATTGCCGTCGAGACATTCGGCACGATCTTATCTCCAATCAAGAGATTCTTTGGCCTCTCCTTTTGCTCGGTGCTGAAACGGAACTCATACTCCATCAGAAAATGACTGAGGATTAACTTCATCACAAAGGATGCAAAAAATCTCCCAGGACACGCGTACCGGCCCAGACCAAAATGCATGTTGTTCGGGCCTGTACTCACAAACCCCGATGTCGCAGTGTTCTGTTTGATAAAACGATAAGCGTCAAACACCTCAGGATCTCCAATGACTTCAGGATCCCGCGATATGGGGCCAGAGGCCATGCAGATATGGGTGCCCTTGGGAAGGAGCAGCCCATCGGATAGTGTCAGATCGTGCTTCACGACGCGGTGAAAGGCCACTGTGACCCAGAGTATGTTGGTTAGCTTTTTATGCGTATCAGGGTTTACGATTTTGTAACAACTCACGTTCTCCAGGTGGGTTAAGCCTTTGCGATTCCTTCAAGAACCCATCCATGAATTTCAAGTTATTAAGCTCGGCCTGGGTAACATTTTTCCAATCTGGAACCTGAGTCTGAACTTCATCGAGCAACGGCTGCAGCCAGTGCGGCATGACAAGAAGGTCGTACAAGATGTGGGTTAGGCTCATTGCACTGGTGTGCACCACAGCCATACTGGTAATCCCTAGGAGTCGCTGGGCTAAATTGTGTGGATGCGACTCATTCTCGGTTTTGGCTAGGTCCATCATCCACTGGAGGAAATCATCGGGCTTCTCATAGTTGGGGTCCGACGCTGCTTCCATCCTTCGGCGTTTTTCAATAACAGGTCCGAGGAGTTCCTCTTTGACGTACACCAACTGGCGGTCCAGGCTTCTACTGCTGGGGAGGATGCGCCCGACGATCGGGTGGAGGAAACCAGGCAAAGGCCGCATCAGTGCAATGGTCAAGAAGATGTCTTTAGTGTAGGAGATTGAGGCATTGAGCCATTTCTCCTCGCGGCACAACTCGTCACCGATGAAGATGCGAGCGCCGACCCGGGCAACGAGGCGAAGGAAGACCTCATAGGGATTTATTGCAACGAATTTGTCTATAGGAAGGATCAGTCAGTGTCTCTCTTTGACCGCTGGCTGTTTTTAGTTCGTCACCCGGGATTAGCATACCGTCGCAACGTGGGAATTCGACTTCAAACGCATAATCTAGCTCGGAAGTAATCCTAGGGATGAGCCTCCCTATAACATGGGTCAGGCTTTGTGTTCTTTGCTTTACCTTTCCCTTCCCGTTTTCTCGTGTCATATATGCTATCTCTAACAAGGTTCAAACTTACCAATTGCTGGAGTCAACCGCTTTTGGATTGCCTCTGTGTGTAAATGGCTGTCAGTAAGAATTGTCGTATAGTCGCCAACATGATCCTAGTGGCACTCGTTGTGAGCTTCGAATTATAAGAGATCCCAATTGTGGAAAGCCCACCGTAAATGTTGCCTCGAGAGCATTAAGAGTCGACGATGGCAATTGCCGCAGCTCCTCGGCATACTTGGTCGAGAGAACAACCAGGTCTCCGTCCGGTTTCAGAATCTTGTAGGCTGACTTCTTATACTAGACACATGTCATTATACACGAACACCGTGGTGTCCAGGATTCGATCTTACTTTGCTGTAACCATCATAAATCACTGATGGGGCGTAGGTGTTGAAGAGTATGCGATTTAGAATTTCTGGGATCCAAGGGCTGCCAAATTTGACCGTTGGGACCTTGACATTGGTGCTGTAGGTTGGCTTAGGAAGCAGAAGGTAGACAAAAAGCACCAAGGTGACACAAGTCCAGATAAGGCCTGCCTCTTCGCGGAGGAATTGTACGACCTGGAAAAGTTGGGCTAACATGGGGAGCTTCGTTGTATTTTGAGACGGACTGGAGAGCAGGGAGTGATCTGGATGGGGGCCTGGTCAGCTAATGTGTAGTAAAAGGAACCCTTTTCACAGTCATATGCGTCCAATAGTCACTGCTCCACTTGACCACATGCCGAAGAAGGAATGACAACGTCAATGTATGTGTCAATCTAGAACGTGCAGAGGGTACACTCGGACTTGCCGCGTACCTACAAGGATGAGGATACACTATCCAAGGCAGAAATGAAAACTGAGACACCTGTGGGCATAGTGGATACAGACTTTCAATAGTTGATTGTTAACAATATTTCCTATCAATTGTATTGGCGGGCTTTCCAGCCTGTGCAGTTGCCCTGCTCCACCGGATCATGCATATAGGGCGAATCCTAATGCCAGTAGCTCCGTCTTTCTTGGCCGGTATGTATCTTTACGGAATTTTCAAATCTGCTTTTTTTCCTACCACTAGTATTTAATACCGTATCGAGCATATATACACGACAATTGTAAAAATGGGGCCAAGGAAATAGTTCCTCTTCATGTGAATGAAATAGACAACCCTTACAATGGGAGCGAAATCCCTTTCCAGCGCTGGGAGGACAGAGAAAGTGAGGGAAAACATTTTTTGAATACAGGCGCTGCAGTCTTGAATTTGCAGGTGCAATTGAAGCTCTACGATTGCCATTTCTAAAGGTCCAAATAATGCATATATTGCTTCATGTATAGTTCCAGTAACAAACAATTGTATATTAACCTCAGGGAAGTTGCAACACGTAAAAGCTCTCTCCCCCTTCCTCTACAATCTCCAAGAGGTTCAAACCCACGTTGGAAGCGACGGTCTGGAGTTCGTTTTCCTTCCAGATGCGAAATGCCGTAGTGGCCAATTCGGTCCCGATGATATTCCCGTCACCATTCAATACCTCGACATCGCTAATCACATAAACCACATTGTCACTGACTTGAACCTGGTTGCCGATTTGACAATAGCTGATGCCCGGCAAAACAGAGCTAGGCAGTTCCTGACGTTGGACTTCGCCTCCACTAGTTGCCGGATCGGAATGAACAGTTGACGTGATGTCCCGCATAGAGACATATGCTCTACCGGTCCTTGGTTTGAGCACCCGAGCAACCTCCTGCAGAAATTGGGCTCCTTGACCCGGTTCGATGAAGTGGCTAATTGAACTGAAGGCGATAATAAGAAGATCAACCTTCAGCGAGCCATCACAGAAAGCTGGAACTCCGCTTAGGTCCAAGGCAGAGCCCTGGATCCAAGTCACATCGGCAGTGGGAGATGCTAATGGAAGCTTGGCTGCCTGATCCAGCATCAGCTGTGATATGTCCAACCCCAGGAACTTGGTTGCGTCGAGGGCATCCCCTCGTTGCGACAGGTGGGCGACCAGGTCCCGGATGACTCGCCCAGTTCCCGTACAAACATCTAGTATCACGAAGGGACTCTCCTGGGTAGGCTGGCTTATACGTAACTGTAATGCTTGCTGATAGGCACCGAGATAGATGAATGCGTCCTGTAGCAACCCAGGGATCTGAGTTATAGAATGATAGAAGTCTACTGCGTAGACCGTGTCATACCCAGTGGTCTTGTTCGTTGGAAGCTGGCTTTCTGTTTCTCTCATTTTTACTGAAATTTGGATCACTTTGAAGAGAGGCAAGGACCGATTGAAGCCGATGACTTTCTTTAGACGGTGTAATAATTGAGTAATGAAAATAAATTAATACTGGCAGGTCAGGGCAGAAATTAGAAATGGCCTCTTTATGGCGGGAACGCAAAAAGACAACCTATCTTGTAGACGGTGATCGAACCACTGATTCCCCCCTCACTTGCCTGTATGCGGTGTGATAATGAATTCGGCTGAATGTGACCTAGTTCGGCTCTCATCAGGCGTCATGCACTCTTCTCGCAGTACGAAGCTATTGGCTTGTTATTCTCGAGTGAAATCAATGTATGTACTACAGCGAGAGTGTCATTTAGGGAACCCGGCCTTGAATTCTCACGCAGAACCCCATTTTACTATCGCCCAATGAAACCACGGAAGCCGGGTAGTAACCCAAGCTGCAGCTGTTAGGTAAACTTAAAAGGGTCTATGCTGACCGTACTTTGTAGATGCCGACAAGGGAAAAAAGAAAAAGGCAAAATAGGCAGAAAAGGAAGCATACTATGTTACAGTACGATATCAGGAAGCAAGGCTGCAGTATCCGATGTATTGACATACTTTTTCCGTAAAATACCTTATATAGGAGAGAGTCTTTGCCCTTAGTTTAGAAATACACGGTGTGTTAGCTATCACTCCCCATCTGACTGAAATGCTAAGCTCGAACATGACAATAATTTATCAAGGTTTTGGCCTTCTGGCCAGTTCGCTTGTCGTGCTGTTCCTATACAAAGTAACCTACGCTCGAAAAAAGTTCTCCAATCTGGTAAGGAAAGCTACACATCAAACGATTGCAGCCATGTACTCGGGTGGCTGATCGAGGACTAATATTATCGCTAAGCCCAAACCTCCCGATACCCTTGTTTTCGGTCATTGGTTGCTTCTCCTACGCGAATGGATGAGCTCCCCTAAGGACATGTTCCCAGCCTACATTCTAGATGGGGTACGGCGAAAGTTTGACCTACCACCGATCTTCTTCCTAGATCTTTATCCAATGTTTCCTCCGGTGGTCGTTATAAGTGACCCAAAAATAGCCCGCAAGATCACACTAGAAGATAGAGCTCCTCGCTGCCCAGGCGTTTTCCAACCCCTAAAGCCGGCCGCAACTCGCAGGTGGATCGAGACACTGTCACGCGACAATTGGGTCAAGAACCATGCCCTATTCGGGGTATCCTTTACAGCGGCCCATTTCGTCCGCATGATTCCTCGTATGTCGGAAGATTTGGGACCCATGGTACAAATGCTGGTGCAATACTCCCAAACCGGCCAGGTATTCAAGATGGAAAAAATGGCCAAATTGGCTATTCTCGAAATGACGGGGCGGGCCATTTTCGCGAGGCAGCTAGGTACGTTCGCGGACCATAGTGAATGGAGTGCCGCCTACGATGGAGCCGTGAGTTTTATCTCCGCGGCCAGGAATCCTTTCAAACGCCCTTTCATAATGGGAAAGTGGAGGAAACGATGTCAGGTCTTCCATGCATTGATCAGGGAGGAGATCTGTGCATGCTTCCGGGAACAGACCAGCAAAGTGCGACCGAAGCCATCGCTTCTACATTCGTCATTTACAGCGTACCTGGGAGACAAGTTACCACAGTTCTTGTCAAGTCCATGCCAGAATGGAGAAATGTCGGAGGAATATGTACAGGAATTGGTCTCCAGGTCAGTGGCAAAACACCTGGGCATTAGTGTCGGCATCGCTAACATGGCAAACTGTAGCTGTGCTGGCGCTTTTCTGGCAGCTGTTAGTGGGAGTGCTGCTCTGTCGGTACGTCTATGGTACCTCACGAGCGGCTGTCCATGACTGTATCAATGTATTTATTAACTGCGTTCAAGTACTGCCTCATGCTTTTACATCAGCATCCCAATATCGCACGCCGTGTACAAGCAGAACATGACGACATTTTCAGCTCGGATAGAAACATTACCTTGCAGTTGCTGAAGACGAATCCCGAGCGATTAAACCAACTGGTATTCACGCTCGCCGTGGTCAAAGAAACACTTCGCCTGTTTTCCATGGGGGTGATTCTCAGGCAACCAAGCAGGTAGATATCCCATTCTGCGTTGTGCCTGCGGAGAGGAGCTGACTCGACAGCGATACTGTTATATCGAATGATGGCCAGATATACTCTCTCCGGGGCCATATCGTAAGCTTCTGCGTCCGAGGGGTATTATGCTCACGACTGACACGAAACCTCGCTACAGGTCGTTCTGTTCCATACCGCGATGCACCGCCGGCCTGATCTTTTTCCTGAGCCTGACAAATTCGATCCGGACCGTTTCATGCCTGGCTCAAGACCAAAAGTACCTTCTGACGCTTGGAGGCCGTTTGAGAAAGGTCGGGGAAACTGTACTGGGCAGGAGCTGGCGCTCGTCCAGCTCAAATTGGTACTACTCCTGGTTGTCCGGGAGTTTGATTTTGAATTGGCATATGAATCCCGGTCTAGTAGAGGACCGGACATTTACGGTGGTCCCGCCTATGTTACTCTGAGCGGCACGGGGCCAGGGCCTGCAGGTGGTATGCCCATGCGTGTTGTTCAGCGTTCGGAGTTGGGTCCTAGATAGGGTTGTTAGGAAATGTACAGCGTAAAATACTCGTATGAATGGCGGTATGTATTGTATTACCCTGAACTGGCAAAATGCAATTCTGAATACGTATTTCTTACTCAGGAGCAACGTTGTACTGTACATACAAAGCTTTGAACTTGATCAGGGCAATACGCCACTTGAACCAGATCCACATGCCATCAATATCCGAGCCTGCCTCTGCAGGTAGTGTCACATCGTCAGTGGGTCATTGTGCACCTGCAGGTTGCGTTATCATCCTCGGCTGAGGATGCATGGAGATTATCGCAAAAACAAGGATTCCGGTTTTGAGCTTGGATGAAAGAACAGCCAAGCACCCACCCATACAGTAATTTATCTAATATTATGTTTGCTTGTTTTAGCTCTGCCGGTACCCGTGGAGGTCTAGATGGGATCTGCCCTGATGCATGGGTACTAACTTTCATTAGCCTTAAGGCAACTTCTTAGGTAGATGATCCACAATCAATGTCTAGAGCAGATACAAAGCAGCTTGGTAAGCTGTAAGCTGCCGATCAGAATCTATTTGCAATCATTCTGCTGCAGATTCGTGCAGGGTATGCTGCCCACATGCCCAAACCAAGAAATACTGTGTAGTCATGCAAGTACTTCCAGTGCTCCATGCATCTTGTTGTCATTGTCATGCGCAGGACGATTTTTTTTTCTTTTCTTTTTTTTTGGATTCTACCTAAACATAGGATTCACAGTAGCAGATTTTCCCTCTCCACCGAATGGCTAAGGTACGTAATCTGGCTGCATTAAGACCACCAGCTGGCTGATATGTCGAGGGCCTAGCTGTGTACTGACAGTACTCTTCCCTTAGATGTTTGATTAATAACTTTTGGGTCATTTAATGAGCACGCACCTCTTTGAACCCTGCAGGCCTCTGTCAGAATTTATTGGTACCATTGACCGAAAGCCCGGCTTGAGCACCTCAATCCAGCGTTGCCGTGTGAAAATGGCCGTACCTTTGGCTAGAACAAGCGATATACAGTCGTTGATGTTTTTCAGCGGCTATCCGTGGGCGGTTGCTCTTAGCCTACTCAGCCTAATTTGGATTATAAGTATCTGGCGCCAATCCCGTAAATCCTGGGTATGTCTCTCGTCGTTCACCACATGTGTTTCATGGTTTGATGCTGCAACAGGTCGACGTCCCATCCGTCGGTAAACATGGTATCCTTGGTTCATGGGTTACTGCGTTCCAATGGCAACACAAAGCACGCAGCCTGATCCAGGAAGGGTATGAAAAGGTCTGTCCCAATAACATTGATATACAACTCTCCATTATGCCGGGCTAACTATCGGGGGTCCAGCATGGAGACTACGCCTTTAAGGTTGCGACCCCCAGCCGCTGGGAAGTATTCATCTGCAATGAGAAGATGATCAAAGAGTACAAAAGCCTGATGGACAACCAGTTCTCGGCCAATGCAGTCACTGCAGATGTGAGTCCACCGGCATGTTGAGATAGGTCCAAATATTGGTTTGGGTTACTGCTGATGATCCGGCTGCTATAGATGTTCCAAACCAGGTGGACAGCCCCCGGCGCAGCAGAAGGGGTTCATAAAATCCCCGTTCCACTCCTTTCGAAGGGCCTGACCTGGCAGCGCAATCGGTCCACCGCTGCGGACGATCCCTACTTTAGTGAATTTGTTACGGAGTTTCTGCACGCGTGGGAGGCGGAGGTCAAAATTGCCAGTAACGGTGGGAACACCTAAACCATGTGCCAGGTGAAAACCGACATATTGATATCGAGGTGATAGGACCATACGATTTTTGTTGTTTCGAGACTGGGACGAGGATTGTCGCACATCTTACGGCCAAGTCTTTGGTGGGGTATCCGCTATGCCGCGACCCAGAAGTCATCGAGCTCTTTGCCCAGTATGGCAACGCGGTGCCAACAAGCGGGTTCTTCATTGCGATGTTCCCTGGCTTTTTACGGCCGTATGTATAGCATAGGAAGAGTTCTTATGTATACCTCTGTTAACTCATTGGTCCACAGTTTCGTAGCCAAGTTCTGCGAAGCCCCACGGATATCGGCCCGGCTGGATACAATCTTTCTGAACGAAATGAAGGAGCGACATCTGCACCCCGGAGGCGAAGCAAGTGTGAGGCTCCCCATGCGTTGGTCTTGTGAAAGTCTTGGTTGCGCTGAACATTGGGCCCAGGATATCATGAGCTGGCTCTGGCACTGGACACGGCAAAATGAGCCGGGCAAATATAGCGAACTCGATATTGCTCGATCTATCACTTCCGCAGTGTTTGGGGCGATTCACACAACAACGCAGGTAAGCTTATAAAAGGGTCCGCTTGCCCTGGGCGATGGACTCGGACTGATCCTCCGTATCCCCAGGTTCTCGTGCACTGTCTATTCGAACTCGCCACTCGGCCCGAATACATTGATCCGCTGAGGAGCGAGGCGCAGCAGGCGTTTGATCGTCACGGAGGGTGGAAGAAGGATACAATTGAATCCATGCTCAAGATTGACAGTTTTATCAAAGAATGCCAACGCTGGAATCCCCTTGACTCAGGTACGTCATTGTTCTAATCCCCCTTTGGAGAAGAAAATACAGCATTGAACACACATTATGGTACAGGGTCACTGGCAAGATGCGCCACAAAGGATTTCACTTTTAGCACCGGGCTAAAGGTTCCGAAAGGCACTTATGTTTTCGCACCGAACGCGCCGATCTTGTTTGACGAGAGAAACTATCCTAATGCGCATGAGTTCGATGGATACCGATTCTATCGGCTTGGGCAACAAACGGGCAAACCGCAGGACTTCCGGTTTGTGGCGACGAACTCCAAGTATCTGCAATTTGGTGATGCAAGACACACCTGGTAGGTTCCAGCTCAAACATCCCCCGGCTGATTCCACAAGAATGACTGTTAAGACTTTGCTTGATTCATAGTCCGGGTCGGTACATGGCCGCGGACGAGATTCGCCTCATGCTGGGCTACATTTTGCTTCATTACGACATCACACCCAAGGATAACAGGGGACGCCCGAAGAACTGGTTTTTCAAGAAGATTCTATTCCCGGATATGAAGGGATTGGTTGTTCTGAGGGTGCGATCAGCACGCGGCTTCCACACATAGATGACAATGGTCCGTCACGACAGTCAGCATGAGGATGGATAGATGGATTAATGGTATTATTTGCCCTGGCCTCTACCTTCGGCCTTTTGTATAAGGTTACGATGGGAGGCGATATTATAATTCTGGTCTTATGTGATTTACTATGGTGAACTCTTCTGTCGGGTCCCGGACTGCGTGAGAGCTCAGGTGAGTATATTTACTGTCTATCTAAGTGCTTGCTAACTGGTTGGGAACTGCTTAGAAGAAATATACCGCGACGAATAATTTCCATACCCATTTGCTCATCCATGATGGTATCAAACTGGAAGAGGGCCTGGTTGGTGGACATGTCTCACAGAAGGAAATGGATAAAGCAATCAGTAGATAATATCCACTGATTAAAGAGTATTTGGGAACTGATTAGGAACTGCTTAGGATTCTACAAAAGTCTTTTCTCTGGTGCGGAATCCCTGAAGTCAGTAGAGGATAGTACTTCTAGCACTCAAACTGCTAGTCCTTCCACTCCTATCCTGCCCATAAAAAAGGATGGTACTGTAAGTAGTTCTGAACTACTTCTAAAGTACATAGTAACTGGTTGCTAACTGCTTAGGTTCATGTGACTAATATGTGTAAGAAAGTTGTTGAGCTTGGGCATAAGGTGCCTTGTGACTCTTGTGGAAAGCACAATGACTGCTGTAAGAATATGAATAAATATGATTATTTTATTCTCTTTGATTGTGGTTCGGTCTGCCCGACTCCTGCGTCTCAGGTGGACATAGAGGATGAACTAGGTGCTGAGGCCTGAACTAGTTTATAACTGATTTGCAAGCAGTTAATAGTCTTTTCATTTTTCATAGTTAATAAGTATTGCAGGTTACTTCTTAAAAGAGTAGTAGGTTAAAGGGTTAAGTAATTAAGACAGGTTAGAAAACAGTTGCTTTATAATATTAGTGAAAGTAAACTCTTAGAGTAAATGTGCGGAATATATATATATATAAAGAGTGGTAAGCACCAAGTATTTATTAACCAGTTACTGAGTAGTTATAAACTGGTTATTAGCTACTTAACTGTCGCTCCTGTATTTAAATTCACTGCTCCATAAGATCTAGTTCTAACTTCTTATTCTCAAGCTGCTTCAGACAAATTTCCTTCTCCTATTTTTTTTAGTTCTATTGTAAAGGATTACTCCTGGGATTAGTAATTCAATGCGTAGGATCTTCCCACTAGGTAAAAAGATCCACTATGATCAACTCCGATTGGAGTTGATTTCCCAGGCGCGGTATATATAGTATCGCAACTTGCCATCAGGGCCTTAAGCCTAAGGCTTACCCGTGACATCTATTTCTATTTTTTAAAGCTTAAGCTCCTGATATCTCTGCTCTAAATTTAGTGTATTTGTTAAGGTAACATGACATAGTATCTGTGAAGATTATATAGACCTAATTAGTTAGTAAGTACTAAAGAAGTACTTTCTAAGTACTTAAAGATACTTACTCATTATCTTCTCTTTAAGAGAAAGATCTTGAGACAGCTGGTCTTTTACTGTCTCTAAGTAATTATGAAGTACTTTAGACTTCAGAAATACTTAAGAATATTGAGTGTCAGCGCTTATAGTCTTCTAAAGTAACTGGTTAGTAATTACTTAATAACTAGTTAGACATTTACTTATTTTCTTAACTTATATATTATAGGTGTTGAACTGGAGGTCACATGATCCAACATCATGTGATGATATATCATGCAATCCTGATTATTCTATACATTTCTATACATTTCTATCTCATTCTTGAGATGCTATTTTTATCATATGTTGCAGGCCTAAGGTCTACACCTATTCAACATAAATAGACTTACATTTCCATCTATTCTACAGACCAGATTGATTCAGATTAATCAGATTGAAGCAGTTTAATCAATCTCATTCTATCATTCTATAGTCATGTCTATCTAGTCAATTCATTCTATGGGTTTTACCCGATATCTATCTATCTATTATCTATCTTATCTCTTGATCAATTCCCCTGATCGCATGCCTAAGGATATCTAGGCTATCAATACCCTAGATTTCCAACAATAGGTAATTTATCTCCATATTTAATATCCGATAGAAATAATAAATATTTAACTGCTGGAAATTTTGATATTATAAGATATTATCCTTATCCAGTTTAGCAGAACTATAAATATTAGTATTTCTTAATATATATACTTAGAAAGTAGTTAGAAACCAGTTTCTAACTAGTTATATTAATATTACCTATAGATATTCCGCTTGCGAATATCTGACTCAAGAATTTGAATCTGACACTAAGATTCTTGAATTTTTTTCCAGATAGCCTTATTAACAGATATATAATGACAAGATAAAAGAGTTAGACTAAGATATTTATATATAAGGATACCAGAGCATTTCCAGATCTATTTTTTAACCTGGCATGATAAGAAAGAACAATAAATAGGATATTTCTGTCTATAGCTCTGCTTCTTAGTATATTAAAACTAAGTAGTTAGTAAGTACTTATAAAGCACTAGTCTATACTTACTTTATATAGTATCTACTCCATTTCAGTCTGTGAGCTTCCCCCTGCTGCAATAACATATATATATCCATGGATATGACTAGTTGGATACTCTAGAAGATTATCAATATACTTAAGTTTAAGTATTGTAAGGGGAGAGTTCTTTGCATTAGTAAGAGGGATAGATATAGTTAGTTCCTAACTAGTTAGTAATTGATTAAGAACCGCTTCTCTTAGAAAGAGGAAATATACTTCTATTTCTTGGTCAGTGTTCTCCTATCTAAAGAGATTATTATCAAGACAAATACTAGGCTCAGTAGGTTCCATCTTTAAACTGCTTAAAAACCAGTTCCGAAGTGCTTAAAGAAAATACTGATATGTAAAGATAAAATAAGTAAAGGTAAAATGAATTCTGGCTACTAATGTAAAGTATTAAATAGGTCACACGAGATCAAGTTGCTGAGTAATTGGCTTGGCAGTCACGTGTTGGGGGTATGGGTCACGCGAGACTTCAGAGTAGCTAGGTTGACCTGTGTACTCCTACAGGTTCTAGGCGTTGAAGTGCGAATTGCTTCAAAATCTTCCTCTACGCTGCCGACCACCCACTGGCGAAAGGTGGTCGGTCCCACCACTGATATAGTGTCAACCGAAATTACCACAAAGGCTCCACCGTCAGCCACCGACCTACTCCATTTAGAATAGCGCCTTGATTACTACTCTAGGCCATGATCATCATATATCATCATCCTGTATCATCCTGTATCATCATGATATCGCATGATTTAGTGATCGTCTTAAAGCCTATAAATATCGCTCGTTTTACCACTAGATCAGGATTTGGACCTCATCAATTCATTATTTTTGCACCCATTAGAATTCAGCGGTAGATTACTAGGTAATACGGCGGAATCTCGCACTTCCAATAGTAGCACTTTCCCTATTATAGGTTAGCGCGCCATGACGATCACATTGTCTTGGAGAATAGGGCTGATTATTGATGAAAAGGAATTGAAATATATGATAAGGCAAGAAAGAGGCAACAAACCGGACAGGAAATCACGCTATATTATATTATAGCAACATTAGCATAGAAATAAGGTGATCAACTTCTCTGCTAGATAGAGGAACACTATTTTCGGCCAGAGCAGCTTCAATTTAACAGGAGTTTTGGTTGAAGGTTGTGTAGCTAGGCCACCTGCGGGTCACGGCGAGGTCTACTTCTCACCTAAATAACAGGTCTTCGGCCCTGTATAAGCAGATCCATTACAGCACTGTTCGTGATCGCAGACACCCAGCTACTTCCCTGTTCTTGGGCCTACATAGCCAGGCTATATGGGTCCGGGTAAGGGTGTCAGAGTCACCGCCCGTGGTCACTGAACGCGGACCGAATTGGCTCGCAGCAGGCGAACCCACATTTGTTCTATTCCTCTATTGAGCGAATCAAAGGGGCACAGTTTATGTCATAACTTGTGGCGTGGATACCAGGAGCCCAAATGTATCCACTTAAGTGTCTGGCCTAGCGATTGGCAGACACCTCTTTGTAGTGCTGGGGACGAGTACTTAAGCAGTATTAGAGATGAAAACGGATGGCTGGAACGAACGCACGGACCCCTTTGATGGCCTGAGGGTTTCAGCGCAGTCACGACTTATACCGAGACTGGTTCCAGCTTTCGACGAACGTTAGGTTTCTTCAATATAACCTCATCATTAGCACTTCCACTGTATAGCTACAGGAAATTTCAGGATCTAATTACGTATTCGAACATCGCAACTATTTGGAGGATACTGTTAGTTATCACAACCCTAAAAGACTTCGCTCTAGCAAAACCAAGGAACAGCGTGATGGACGAATCATCACCTTTGTTGAACAGTGGCCAGCCCCATGCCAATCAGGAGGTAAAGGAAGGAATCAGTAAGATCTTTCTGCTTGCCACCATGACTGGTACGTTGTCTTCTCTCCTCGTGAATCAAAGGTTTATTTCATGGAGTACTACTGACTCTGTTGTAATGAAGGGACATTCCTCGCAATGGCCGATGAATCATTTGTCTTATCCAACAGTGAAGAGATCGGTGGTCAATTCCGGCAGTCATCGTTTGGACCGTGGATTCTATGCAGTTATAACCTAGGGTACTGTGTTGCTCTACCCTTGGTATGTACCTCACGTTAGGGCTGCTGTTGTACATACCTGGATCAAGTTACCTAATTTCATGGGCGAGAGATTTAGTACGGATATCTTTGCAATACATGCGGACATAAGCCGATCCTGCTCGCAGCGCTTACAACCTTTGCCTTTGGCTCGCTCATTACGTACGTGGGTGGATCCACAATAGACTGCTAGCGGGTGGATTGTACTAACGGTCATCGAAAGAGGTGTCGCAGTCTCCATGCCGATGTTGATTGCAGCTCGGGTGATCGCTGGCGTTGGCGGATCGGGACTGGTTGATGTGGTATCGATTATGATCAACGGTAGTTCTAACAGAACTTTGGATC
Organism: Aspergillus alliaceus; assembly: GCF_009176365.1. NCBI lineage: Eukaryota > Fungi > Ascomycota > Eurotiomycetes > Eurotiales > Aspergillaceae > Aspergillus > Aspergillus alliaceus. Next base: position 44,181 of record NW_022474773.1, read on the forward strand.
ACTTTATACCCAACTAAGCCTCTTTAACAGACCTATTACCCATATCCGAAGTTGCAGTCCTACGTGGCTATCTATCTTTCGTCTCCATGGTAGGCGTGTGCTCCGGGTCTCCCCTCGGAGGATTGCTGATGGATTCTATCGGTTGGCGGTGGTAGGGTCCTATTCTTTTCTTTTTTCTTTTCTTATTCTGGGGCCAAACACTGTACAGGGTTAGAATCTGACAGGAGAAAGGTCTTTTGCCGGCCAGGTGCCCATCATCCTTGTTATTCTGCTGATTACAGCATTGCAGTGTCCTCGAACATCAGGGTGTAACTCTCGGCAGGGAGAGTTTCGGCAGCTGGACGTGCTCGGTCTCAGCTTCATGACCGCTGCCATTGGGAGCCTAGTGATACTCCTCCAGATCATCCAGCAATCTAGAATGAAGGATAACCTTTGGGTGGCAGCCCTATTCGTGGTGTTTCTCTTGTCCACCGTGAGTCTAGTGTTCACCGAGGTTTTCTACGCCAAGGATCCCTTGATCCCCATCCGTGAAATAAAACGAAATGGTTCTGGTGTTCTCTGCTTGTTGCAGACGGTCATCATGTTCGCACAATTTGCAGTAAGTGCTGCTTCATTGCGGTAACACGGTTGACTATCGTCTTACATACTAAATAAGCTTATCGCCAACTTGGCGACTTTCTTTGTACGAATCCGCCAAGTTAATAATTCCACTGCTGGCCTTGTTCTTCTTCCACTAGCTCTGGCCGTCGCCCTTGGCTCGGTTGGTGCTGGTCATATAATTAAGAAGTATATATTCACATCGTTCTTTGCGTACGTAGCTAAATAGTCGTGGGCAGAACCTTGAAGTACAAAATTCTATCAATAATCAGTGTTATCCTCGCAAAGGCCTCTTATACTATCGCAGGCCTGCTCTGGCGCCAGAGTCCTAGCTATCTGGGTTTGATACCAGCCAGCCTCGGTAGCCTAGGAGTGGGCAGCCTTGTTGCGGCTCAATTTGTGGCCATTTCAGTCCGGACTCCCTCCGAACACGCTAACTCGTCTATAACTACTTACTGGCTCGCCCAGCAGCTGGGAATGATCCTTGGTGTGGCAGTTGCTGCTTTATTATCACAAAGGGTGTTGGCTGACGCCCTGCAATCGCTGCTGAAAGGTCTCCCCAACTCTTCCGAGGTACTTTGGCTTTTTTTTCTCCCGCCATTGCGTTTCTTTATTTTCACCTTCTGTTTTTCTGCCCTTGTTTCGCTATCTGATCTCAGATACTAACGTACTGTCAGATTATTAAAACTGTCTTGAACGACAATCGTGCCCTCCCCTCGCTCCCTAAACCCGTCCAAGGCCTCGTCCGCACTGCCTACCTGGATAGCTTCCAGAGCGTATTGAGTGAGTTTCAAAGAACTAGGCCGTTTTACCTTTAGGTGTTATTGCCAGCTAACATAATATACCCAGTACTTGCCGTGAGTGGCACGGCCTTAGGCCTTCTGATTGTTATATTTATGAGGGAATATCCCATCGATACGTGACAATTGCCCATGGAAAATGTATTGAAGGGACCCAGTTTATAGAAGGGCTTGGCACTCATATCATTTAGCCCCTTAGTACATATATTTTTAGCTCTCATAGTAGATGCGCTTTATTCCCTGATTGTAGGAAAGCTTATGTAACTCTGTGTTAGGTATCACAGGCATAGCATTCACCCAAGCATCCTGAAGCTTCGTCCCCTGTCCAGCAAGGAGGAGCGCCGGTTTTATAGGTCGCATGTCTCATACTAATACCTGAAATGATCCATTGAACGAATATCTCATGCTACAAATAGACAGAAGTAGAATAGTTTACATCAGAAACCTGGTCGTATAAGGAAAGGGGATTTGATGTTGAATTTCTGGCTTGAACACAGCTACTATGAATCTTACACTTTCTACAGGAAGAACTGGGGAGGCAGTGCTATAGTGTGATTCAATAGAGGGCGACAAAGGCAAATATGTATTGGACGAAGCACGTCTGATAAGCCTATTTCCTCGTCACGACCCAGCGCAAATGGCAACCTTGGGGATCGAATGAAGTACATTCTGGGTCCTCCTCGACGGTGATTTGAACATCCCATGAAGTCTGCGTTTCCTGGGCTGCTTGGTCCCACAATGTTTTCAATGTATCATTATCATGCAAAAATATGGGTCCAGCCTCTACACCGCTTGGGGTGGTAGACCACAGCCCTGTGGCATGGCTTCCAAATTGAATACCGGTCATAATCGCCCCCGGGCTAGGAGACATCAACTGAATCATCCTTTTCGAACATTGTAGCTGACCATCCCAATCCCAAGAATGGAGAAAATAACCTGCGTTGATGATGTCAACTTTCCCAAGAAGATCAAGGATTGCGGGGGTATCAGCGAAGAAGTCTTGTGTGAGGAATCGAGCTTTGAACGTTGATCGATCGTTGAACAGCTCGTACCCGAGATTGATGAAATCCTGCCGTAGGTCTAGCCCGACCAAGTTCTCGGAGGGGGCGCCTTGGTAGGTCAAGTAGCGAAGATCTTGTCCAAAGGCACAGCCCAGATCTGCCAGAACTTTGCCTGACTTGACGGCCTGGAGGATGCTGTGGTAGACGGAGGACCGAGAGAGTTCAAAACGAAGGAACCAGAACATTTGGAAGCACGGATAGTGCCAGACATCGTATGCCGTTTTGGCCTTTCGACACCCTTAGCATACTAGCTGAGCCAGATAGGGCATAGCTTTTTGTTGGTATGTCGGGGAGGAAAGACTTACAATCCGCTTTACATGTCCTTCCATGTCTTCATGTGCTATGTGAGAGTATCCGTGAAGTAAATTCCCTGCATCTCCCTGGAGAAGCTTGGTAATATCACCCTCGCCTTCCCACGTTAGGAAGTCGTGAATACGTTCGGGTTCGAGCATAGTGAACAACTAAGGGAAGGGTATTTGAATACTAAGGAAAGGGAATCTGTGCTGTAATACGATAAACGTATGGTATCTCATAGAGCGTGGAAGAAGAAGGCTATATACTCTAACCTCGCGGTAGTACCACTGATAGCTACTACATATCTATGATGACGCAATGATGTGGCTTATACGCTGACCTATAAGGTGCCTTAAGCCCATCCAAATCCGTTTAAATTTTATTAAGATGGTCAGGAAATGTTTTAGGGTTACAGTATCTCTCTTACATTCCGCTCGCACTCGGACTACGGAAAACTCAGCCACCGAAAGGGCACCAATCAGCGGGCAGCAGTCACTTGAACAGGTGTGCTATTCGATAAAAGCTCAACGGTTAACCACAACTAATCTAAGACAGACACTATTTTAAAAAAATAAAAGGTGTCTTCTTCTTGGGCTTCACTATTTTTGATTTTATTTAATATACATATTTTGAAGTCAGACCATAACGGCCACTCCGCAATAGATATGTAAAAGTAAATAAGGTTTGTAAGTTACATTTGCGGCCGAACTCCAGCCTCCAAGACAGTGAACTCGTCGCTTTCAGAATCCAACCGAGCAACTGCACCAAGAGGTAGAGTAAGAAGCGGACTCGAATGTCCAAAATCGACATTCATTAGGACCGGCACGTTTCCGCTTGGGTTGACTAGGGCATCGAAAACCTGCGTAACCACCGTGGCAAGCTGATCCTGCATCTGCTCGTCATATTTGTAGCCTCTTCCAATGACCAATCCGGTGATATTGCAAAACACCCCAGATATCGCAAGCTCGACCAGACTCTGACGAAACTTGTCTACCGTGTATGGAAGACGCATGTCATCGCCCATTGCAGATTCCAGGACGAGAATCAAGCCCTGGCAGGGAGTTGTTAGAATGTAGGGTGTTGCCAGTAGCCGTACCACGTATTCCACTGTACCACCTTGTAGGCAGCCAGTTGTATGGCCTTGGCGAACCCATCTCCAGGGTGGTGCTCTGACAATCGGACGCGGTACCTCAATTGCCTCATCGCGGAAGAAAAATTCATTGTGTTCGGCGGTGCAGATTTCGGACCGCGGGAGAGGTCCCACTGGCTTGCTATCTTCACAAAGAACATGCAGTAAGTGGTTGACGGTAAATTGCATGGGTGCTGGAAAGTCGGCAAGTTCGGATAGCACGGTAGGACCATAGAATGTGCGGAGACCAGTCTGAGATTGAATACCCATGTGAAGACAGGTGATGTCACTATAGCCGACAAAAATCTTGGGATGCGCTCGGATGAGGTCATAATCGAGAGAAGACATCAGTTCATTTGCATGAGAGCCTCCACTGGTGCATATAATGGCCTTGACCTCGGGATCGGTAAAAGCTGCGTGGAGCTCTTTACATCGTACCCGAACCGAGTCTGCAATGGTAGCATTCGGTGGCAGACTCTGGAATATGACCTTCACTGGGAAGCCCAAAGTCTCCAGAAAGGCTTTTCCGCGGGCAAGCGGGGTGGGAAAGTCATCATTAAGGCGGAGAGATGGAGAGACAAATGCGATAGTGTTTCCTTTATTCAAAGCTGGAGGGATGATCGAAGTCGTCATGCTTTCAGAGATAGTGAACAGTGGTATGAGAAAGACCTATCACCGCAAGGACTCCTATATGTATATAGCAATACTACGCAACCCAGGACCAGGTCTATGTCGGACTGTGAGAGCTCTTTTCTTCTTGGTGATGTAGCAGAGCATAAACCCAGCAGGACTGCTACGCACCCGGAAGGTATCTAGTGAGACCCAGGGCTCTTGGAAGTTTATAGAGATAGTTCAGCAGAACAAACTTCTCGACAAAAACTTGGAACCGTGAGATAGTGGCCGCTGCCGTTGGATTCTTAAGTACGTCTGATGTAACGGTCCCACAAAGAAGTAAGGTGACCATGATTTGAAGCCGTTTTCGACGCAAAGAGAAGTACAGATCTAATCTAGAAGTATTCGACACCCAATCAGCTCGAATACAGTATACTCGAGCCTATTGGAATTGGAACTGGTGACATCACCGACTTAATGGTGGTATTGCGTAAGGTCCGAAGTTGACAAAGCCTCTGCTCAATGGGTTCCTCCGAAGGAAGCAAGCGCTTCGAGGCTGATGTTTTTGACTAAAGCTATCCATTTTTCTGTCTTCACCTGTCGCCTGTTTCTCTCTGTATTAACATGTGAGGAGTGATTTTATGAACGTCGGGTGCACTTCCTGTCAGTCTCAATTGTATACTGGGAGACGCACACCACCCTTCACCATGAGGGGAAATAGTGTTTCACCTGGCTTGTCTCCAGCCCTAGCATCATCCCCATCGCAGAAAACACTCGACCCTGGCGTGCTACAACGAGAGACGGTCTGCATCCCTGTCGAAAGCTTGACTGCTGACCTGAGTAAACAATGGCTGGACGATGATGGCGTAAGATGGGGTATCATCATCCAGGCAGCGTGGGCAATTATGCTGCGACTATACTCAGCGGATGATTATGTCCTTTTTGGTTCGGTTAGCATGGAGAGAAATGATGTCAATCTTGGTGGCTTGAAGCTGTCGGCATTCAAGATCCATAGCTACGACCGCCATTTCCTGGGATCTACCATTGTCCAGCATCTGCTCAGCCCAACTCCTCTAGCGGGTTGCTTATGTGGCTGTTCAATGTCTGCGCGCGACAATATCCAAATGCATGAGAACGGTGATTGGCATTTCAACAGCTGTATTTTCTTTGACCTAGACTCTCAGTTTGAATCAACACGGCTGCCGATTGACAATGAGGTATGGAATTTGGATTGGTTCAGTTGAAGCTAGTAGTATCCACTAATCGAATCGTTGGTGTATAGTTTCCGGTTATTGTTTACCTGTGGGGCAATCACCCAACCCAGGCTCCCTTCGTGACGATCTGCTATTCACCCACTGCCCTCTCCGATAAACAAGCAGCTAGCCTTGCAGGAACGCTTAATCAGACAATAAAGGAAATCCTTATACACCAAAGTAAGCGGGTGAAGGATCTGGATATCTGCAGCGATGCTGATTTACACTGTGTCCTCCGGTGGAATCAAAACTTAGAGCATCCAATTCGGCCAAAATTGGTACATGAAATGATTCAGCAGCAATCTCACCAACAACCAGCCGCTCCCGCTATATCTGCCTGGGATGGTGACGTGACCTATGCTGAGCTGGACAGTATCGCAACTAGATTAGCAATTCAGCTTAAGCGGCTTGGGGTTGGCCCCGAGGTATTTGTGGCACTCTGCTTCGACAAGTCTAAATGGGCTGTAATAGCATTGATGGGTGTTATAAAAGTTGGTGGTGCCTATATCTTCTTAGACCCATCGCACCCACCTAAGCTGAATCAACATGTCTGCCAGTCTGCTGCTGTGCAAGTCTTGGTGTGCTCGCCAGTCCACGCATCTTTCGCTGAGGATTTGGCGGACCGTGTTATTGCATTAGACACTGATTTTTTACCGTTGCTCGACCCCGAGCCCACCAACAGGGGCAAACAAGAATCAGACTTGCCATCTCCCCATAATGCACTCTATGCTATCTTTACCTCCGGAAGCACGGGCGAACCTAAAGCGATAGTAACTGAACATTCTGCCTTCTATTCAATTGCGTCAGCAAATGCCAATGCGATGGGGCTGGGTTCAAACTCTCGTGTCTTGCAATTCGCATCCTATACCTTCGACGTCAGCAATAGAGATGTGCTACTTACTTTGATGTTCGGAGGTTGTATCTGCATTCCCTCTGAATCGGATCGTATCAATGACCTCGCCGGGTTCATAACCCGCCACAATGTCACTTGCGCCAGTCTGACTCCCTCTGTGTCGGATGTAATCCGCCCGTCCTCGGTCCCTTCCCTAAAAACGTTGATACTGGGAGGGGAGCCAATGACGGCGGCACACATACATCGTTGGGCCGGGAAAGTCCGCCTTATAAACGCATATGGAGTCAGTGAGAGCACGGGAGTTGCGGCCCTAGCCTCAGACATAGGCCTGGGCCATTCACCGAAGAATATCGGCCGAGGCTGCGGCTCTAGACTATGGATTGTTAACCCTGACAATCCCCATCAATTATCGCCTATTGGTGCTGTCGGGGAGCTGGTCATCCAGGGACCTGCGATAGCCCGCCATTATCTTCACGATAAAGAGCGAACAGAGCGACACTTCCTACGCAGGTTAGATTGGCAAAGGCGACTCCGCACAAGTAGCGATCTGAATTACCGTTTTTATCGGACGGGGGATTTAGCACGATACAACCAGGACGCGTCCATTGAGTATGTAGGACGAAGTGATAGCCAAGTCAAAATTAATGGACAACGATTGAATCTGGACTATATTGAATATCACATTCGAGAATGCCCAGTGCTAAAAAGCCTAGCCATCTTCAATGTTAACGTCATTGCCACATCTATTGCGGACAGTAGTCGTATCCGACTCGTCGCCTTTCTCGACATAGGAGAGGGTTTGGGCCAAAAAGATGGGCATCACTCCCCAACATGGATCGCACCAGACAGTGTATCTGGGCCGTGGATAAATGCACTACAGAAAAACCTTTCCTCCACGCTGCCAAGTTACATGATTCCGGCTCATTTCATGTTTGCGTATTATTTACCGCTGACTAGGTCGGGCAAGGTTGACCTGCCGGAGCTACGCAGGATTGCAGCTGAGCTTGAACTGCAGGACAGATTATTAAATGAAGGGTACAATAAAATATCTAGTGGAAACCCTCCTAGCAGTGGTAGCGGAGATGAAACGGGTTTACCTCTATCTCCGTACAAATATACCCTGCAAACCTCTTGGGCCGAAATCCTCGACAAACGAACCTCCCAGTTCCGGCAACACGACAACTTCTTTACTCATGGTGGAGACTCTGTTGAAGCAATGAAACTCGTCGCTACTCTACGGACGAAGGGCCTAAAATTATCTGTCGCTGACGTCTTCAAGCATCCCACGTTATCGGGTATGGCTTGGTGCCTCCGCAGACTACCTGCAGACCTATCGTCTGCTCCTGCATCTATCTACCCATTTGCGCTTATTAGTGAGCGTCCCGACCTAATTGATGAGGTGAAGCAGCAGCTGGGGATTAGTATGGACGAGATCGAAGACGCGTACCCCTGCACACAATTACAGGAAGGACTAGTCGCCTTGACCGCTAAAGCGCCAGGAGCGATGATTGCTCGTTACTGCTGGCGGTTGCCGGATGTACTGGACCTAGATAGATTTCGCGCCGCATGGGAGATTGTATGGACAATGAATCCTATTCTGCGGACACGTATAGTGATTGTCCCTCATGGTGCATTCCAGGTGGTCATACGAGCAAAGATGCCGTGGGAGACGACTACAAAAAAGGACTTACATGCACCGAAAATCAAACTTGACAGTGGCCCTCTAATACATTTTGGCCTGTGCTTGGACAGCCAGGAACTGATTCTTCATCTTCACCACGCAATCTTTGATGGCTGGTCTATTGGTCAGACGTTAGAGCAAGTGGAATACGTATATCACGGTGGAAAGATAGATCTGCGGCCTTTCAATTTATTTGTTAAGTATGCGCTTGATCAACACAGTACAGTGTCTGATGAGTTCTGGAGAGCTGAGTGCGATGCTCTCGAAGCTGAGAACTTCCCCTGCCCTCCTTCAGCTATCCCTAGGGATGACCGAAATATGGTCCTGGAGCACGTGCTTGAGATTGAGTTCAATACGAGCATGGACTGCACTATTTCGTCAATTCTTCGCCTGGCCTGGGCCATTGTGCTGTGGCGTCAAACAGGCTCAGAAGATGTGCTCTTTGGCACTACACTGATGGGGCGCAATGCATCAATGGAGGGCATCGAGAAAGTCAGCGGCCCCACCCTCGCTACAGTACCGGTGCGTATCAAAGTACCGACAGGGAAGTCGATAAGAGAAGGGCTGCACGAAGTCCAGGAGCAATTTCTGCGCATGGTAGACTATGAGCAAATAGGACTGCAGCGTATTCGCCAGGCTGGGCCATGGCCGGCAGCAGCCTGTGAATTTCAGAACCTGCTGATTGTCCACCCACACCGACGACAGGTACCAAATTCTAACCTTTTTGTGCAAGCGCAAGAAGTACATGACAATCTGAAAGCATTTACTACATATCCTTTCATGATTGTCTGCACACCAGATGACAGGTCCATCTGTCTGCAAGCATCATTCAATACCGAATGTGTCCCACAGGCAAAGGCAGAGCAAATCCTCGCCCAGGTGGCACATGTTTGCAGGCAGTTGATGGTGAGCCAACTGAAAATTGCTGATATCAGCCTGGTTACTCCTCAAGATATGACCCAGCTGAGGCAGTGGAACAGCCATGTTCCCAATGGCACTCATGCATGTATCCATGAGCTCATTCAAAAACGCTGCCGCACGCTGCCTGGTGCACTAGCAGCTCAGTCAATCGACTATGAATTGACCTATGGCCAACTAGATCAATACTCGACCTATTTTGCTAATCGCCTCGTGGCATTGAGGGTTCAACGAGGGGACCTTGTGCCAGTTCTCTTTGAAAAGAGCATATGGACGACTGTTGCCATATTAGCAGTCCTCAAAGCAGGTGCAGCCATTGTAACCATGGACCCCTCTTATCCTTTCCAGAGGCTTAGAGAGATCTGTACGGATGTATGTGCCAAGGTCGTGATTACATCTACGGCTTGCGCCGCTATCAGTAGCAAGCTTCATAACCATGCTCTTGTCGCCAGTTGTCCTGATGCGAACTGGGATCCGACTGAGGAAATGGAAGTCGGACTAGAACTGCCGTCAACCACCCCTGATGACCCAGCATATTTGATTTTTACCTCAGGTTCCACAGGGAAACCTAAGGGAGTAATTATCCAACATAGTGCAATCAGCAGCAGTGCACTTGCCCACATCGACCAACTACAGATGAGCCCAAAATCTCGAGTCTTTCAGTTTTCTTCCTATGCTTTTGATGTAGGAGTTGGTGATATTCTGTTTTCGCTCGTGGCTGGAGCTTGCATATGCGTGCCCAACGACGTTGATCGCAGAGACAACCCGACAAAAGCCATGGCGGATCTGCGGGTAAATGTGGCTATTCTCACTCCTTCAGTCATAGCATTGATTGATCCGGTAGAAGTTCCCACCTTAGAGATATTGGCCTCTGTTGGTGAGCCCCTCACCACTGGTGTAGCTCAAAAATGGCCCAACGAGGTGAGCTTGGTCAACGCCTACGGTCCGGCAGAATGCTCTGTTTCCGCTACATTTCAACTAGATGTTCGCAGGGATTCTAACCCCGGAAATATTGGGTTCGGCACGGGAGCCGTTTGCTGGATTGTTGATCCAAATGATCATGATAGACTACTTCCCATCGGAGCCGTCGGCGAATTGATTCTAGAAGGCCCAATCGTGGGGACTGGATATCTGAACGACCCTGAAAAGACGGCCGCTGCATTCATCAAAAGCCCAAATTGGTTGAAAGATTTTCGACACCCAGGATATCATGGCAAACTGTATAAAACCGGGGATCTCGGCTCATACAGCCCGGACGGGTCCTTGGAGTTCCATGGTCGGAAGGATCTGCAGGTGAAGATAAATGCCCAGAGGCTTGAGCTAGGAGAAGTTGAGCATCGAATCGGAGCATCTTTGTTGAGCAGTAGAGAAGTGGTTGTCGAAGTTATTCGCTCCAAGGACTCACTGTTCGGCGACTCAAGTGCTAGAAAGCTTCTGGTCGCTTTTGTTTGTCCTCACGAGACTGTAGATTGGGGCCAGAGTACTTCAAGCGATTCCAGTGGGTTGGAAGTGATAGAAAACCTACAGGACCGCTATTACCTCGATATCGCCGGCTTGGTATCGCAGCTTCGTGAGCGGTTGCCATCCTATATGATTCCATCATTCTTTATTCCCGTTTCTAGGATGCCTTTGACCATGTCGGGAAAGTTGAAACGTCGCTCTCTTCGGGAAGAGGTCTCTCGATGGCCGATTGAGAAACTCTTATGTTACCCGTCGAGCCCCCGATCTATCCTGCAGATGGAGCCTTGTGTTACAGAAAAGCAAAAGCAAATACACCATCTCGTTGGCAAGATTCTAGGACTAGAAAAGACATCATTTGGGATGGAAAGCAATTTCTTCACACTGGGCGGTGATTCTATTACGGCCATGCGCATGGGAGCCCTAGCCAGGAAGGAAGGACTAGAATTGATAGTGGAGGATATCTTTCGGTCTTCCACCTTGTCAGACATGGCAGGACACCTATCAACACAAGCTGAACATATCGACAGGTCAGGACCACTAGTAGCGCCTGACGCAGTTGATATGAGCGTAAATATATATCAGAATCTCAACCAGAAGGTGTCTAGTGATATCCTGGGCAATATAGGAGAGGTTCGGCCTGCAACTCAATTCCAGAGCATGACGCTGCGAGCTTGGTATGCTCGGTACCTTGCCATCTCTCTTCCCAAAGTGGTCAATAACGCTCGCCTTTCAAAGGCATGCCAACAGCTTGTGGATCGTCATCCAATCCTGCGCACGGCATTCATTGCTGACGATGACAACCGGATCCTTCAACTTGTGATGCGTACATTTGATGTCCGTATTACGGATTATTCCAGCTATGATTTGGCGACGCATTGTGCGGAGGATTCAATATCCATGCCTAGTGCCCTGGATGGGACCCCACCGTTCCAAGTGCAGATGGTGGCTACGGATAAAGCTCAAGTTTTCCTTATTCTGCGTTTGGTGCACGCTCAGTTTGATGGTCTCTCCCTACCTGTTATCTGCGAAGATCTTTCCGCCGCGTACAACAATCAAGCTCTTGAACCGACCGCCTCATTTGTCTCGCATCTCTGCGAGTCACAAGCAGGGAGAACAGGCGTCGCTTACCCGGCATGGCAGCGCGTATTAGGCGGAGCGAAGATGACTGATCTACACCGATTCAAAAGGCACCATTTGACACCTAGGATAGATAGCCCGATAGAGGTACAATCCCGAAAGTCAAATGCTCCCCAGCTCGTCACGGCAACCAAGACAATTCCTTTTGTTAACCCACCCTCGCAGATTACCATGGCAACTCTAGTTAAGGCAGCGTGGGCGATCACCCTGATGAACTGCATTACTTTCGCAGACCAGACAGATGTGGTGTTTGGTCAAGTCGTCCACGGGCGCGTCCTGGGGATCCCTCACGAAGAGCGGATCGTTGGGCCTTGTTTGAATATCATCCCCGTCCGGATCAAATTTATGCCCTCCCCAACTGATGGTGTGGAAAAGATGGCTCTCCTGCGCCAGGTCCAAGAACAACATCTTCAGACAATGCCATTTGAGAACCTGGACTTTTCTGATATCGTCCGAAACTGCACGCGGTGGCCAAGTAACACAACATTTGGGAGCTTTGTCCGGTTCCAGGGCATTGATATCCAGCCCGCCTGCGATTTGGATGGTGTTATATGTGAGACGAGCCTGGAGAGTCTTCCCAATCCACCATCCAACACTGCGAATGTTCTTGTCGTTCCTCATGGATCTGAGCTCCGTGTCACCATGACGATATCGGATCAAACCTTGGATTGGGAAGCGGCTCAGGAGCTTGTTCAACACCTCTGTAACGCCATTGAATGTCTAGCTGCGCTTTAATAATATCCATTAATAATAATAGTAGTAGTAATACTACTGATTTTACTAATACTAATGATACTATAAAAGCTAAATATTATTGTTCTTTGCATTTACCTTGGTTTTTTTTTTTTTTTTTTTTGAAGACTTTATACAAAGAGTTGCATTACATGCGCTAGAGGGCAAGGACTCAAGGGTACCTACTATTCAGGGTAGAAGACCTGTCAACTAGGTAAAGAGACGTAAGCCAAAGGAGAGAGGAAGATCAAAGGCAGGCAGTAGATACTATTCAGACAGGAGACTGATTCTTGATCTCCTACTACTACTACTATCGATTCGCTAATTTATAGCTGAAGATTCTGTACGTAAAGGGTTCAGATTTCCCGTTGAAAACCAAACCGTTGATGGCCTGATGTTCCTCATCGGTGGCCGATTGTCCATGCACCTGGGTCAGGATATCCTGTACGGCCATCAGGCCGAATCGCTATTCAATCTATGACAATTACCTCAATGAGCTACAAGATCAGGGTGTTGCGTTCCATTCCACCACTATGTTTTCCGTTCGCTGTCGCTCCCGTTCCTTTCTGACTTTCTGCCTACCTTGCTGTACCGCCCCTTTCACCGCTTTGTATGTAGAACTTAGCAGCATCCTGCTCCTGCAGCTTAAGAAATCAATCATTCCACACCATAATCAGAACCACCCAACACAGGGCCACAAGTTTCCTCGCAAAATGGTGATAATAAGTGAGTTTATAAAAACTCTAATTGATTTATAAGTTTTTACTAAAATATTAGATTAATAAAATCTACTAATCTTCAGTATACTGTTTCAACAAATGCTTTAAATCTTGAACAAAGACATGAAGAGATTGAGATTTAGAATCTTAAAATAGAGATTTAACAAAAGAAAGTAAATCTCAAAAAGCAAGAAGAAGAAATCCGCCTGTAACAGCTTCAAAATGAGAAGTTAGAACTGGATCTTATAGAGAGAAGGATACGATTGCAGGAACGTGAGTAAGTAGTTTATAAGTACTTAATAACTACTTACAAACTACTTTTGAACTACTCTAATTTGAAATCTCTTGGTAGACCTGTCATTATATATATATATTTTACGTACTACATAGTCTCGAACACCACTTTTAGTCAAGGCAACCACTGCTGATCTTGCACAGATACTAGATATACTACCTCTATTTACATATCTATCCCTTACTTACTGCTTAGAAAGTAATGAACTTAAATTTCCAGATCCAGTAACCATATCTAGGTAGTATTAATTAGTTGGTAAGTGGTTTGAAAGAGACGGTGTGGGATAAAAATGTGTAAAGTTCAGTTGTCATTACATAGCCGGCTTGGCGCTTATGTAATCGATTTTGTCCCACACGAGGAAAAAGTTGACCTCAGCTCATCTGCAACCACGCGGTGGTGTAGGACAACCGTATGTTCCAACAAGTAATCAATCGACTTATAGTACCCGGCAGAAAGTATTGTCAAGCAATTAAATTGACCGCCTATTGACACCACCTTCGTTCCTCCTCTTAGATATACCCTCCCCCCCCCAACTAGTCTACATACATCAACGAAGTCAAGTTAGTCAAGTACAATCAGTTCTTCATAAGAAATCATTGTATCCTAAAGGGAGGCGATACGGTGACATAGTGAGGACTAATTTAGCGAGACCAGGATCGATCGATTTCAGTATGAGTGATCTGACCTAGTTTCATCAAACAACATGATTTTAACTACCTAGAAGTGGCCGAGGCTTCGGGAGACCGGAATGGCGAGAATGATTTAAAAGAAAATATGTGGTTCTATTAGCATGACAATTACGATGACCCCACCTGGCCCGAGGCCTCTAATAGGTTGTTCCACATTTAAGAGTTCTTCATAGCGTCCTTTTAGTACAATGATCGTGTCTTGGCGAGGCCTAGTACGACACTTATAGGGTTACACCGCGAGTAAATAAATATATTTAGAGAGATAACCAGATAGTGGATACCTGCATATCGCTCCGGTGAGGGGTCAGCGTATGAATCAGCAACAACAACTTCTACTTTATCCTCATGGCTCTCATGGAACCTGTATTTACCAAGCGGCGCCCACTGCTAATGTTGTCTTCGTCACGACTGGCAGTCCCACGGGCACTCTCACAATCAAGAGAATCAACATCCAATGCGATAACTGCATGAGACATTAGAAGAACGTCTTGACTCTTTATGTGTGATGGGAGATCTTCCGGGTTCCTATAATATAGAGACGGTAGACCTTCAGAGGGCGGAAGGAGATCCCGGGCTAATCGTTCAGGGTCTCGCTGCACTCAATTTCTTCTGGTTTAACTCCAGACCAGGTTAATAAGTTGATGGGCGATATGTGTTATTATTACCACAAGCTGCAAGAAAGGCAAAACATACGCGATCGTGACAGCCTCAGTGAAGGACTCCTTTGTTGGCCAAACCGCATCGCTGGTGCAAACAGCAAAAGATCAAGGCCACTTCAAAGCAGTGATGGACTTCATTGGCACCACTCTCCTCATATTGGTCATGTTCCGGATCCTGGTCGCATGGATTGGACTGTTTTCCCGACTCCTCAAAATCCACACAAGAAGATGATGCCAGATACAGTTTACCGCGATCCGTTTCCTGTCTAGTCATAGCTCGCATCCCAGGCCACCGTGTGCATTCATTGTTGCTGCTGGTCCCCATACTCCAGTGTAGGTCTACTGAAAGATAGATATCTGGGCGTAGAATACATAACTCTATTCCGAATTGAACTTAGTGCTTGGAATCTGAGTAAGGATTCTAATCTTCACTGATATTCTTGCGCCACCACGCAAAACGAGTACAAAACAAGGATATTTCAAAACTAGATACAGTAGTCAATGTCTCTGCATTCACATCACAACACGGGGAAAACCTCAAGAGGAGGGGGACAAAAGAAAGACAACCTGCTAGCTGCTGGGAATAGTAACACGCCGGTCTCGGAGATATCGCTGGCACTTGCGTGTGGTATTCTCGAATTTCCGAGTCCATTTGAAGTCGGCCTTATTAGTGATCCGGTCGGCGGAGGTCCTCCCCGATCCATACAGGATATCCTGCCGCACGAAGTACTCCAGCGATTTGATCTCGACGTAGCCCTCGACGTGAGAGGGCGAGTAATTGCCCTGGCCGCCCACGCGACTCAACTCATTCCACGCATCGTTGATAAACCACATCCAGGTCTTGAACCGGTAGATCTTCTGGTACAGGCGAGCGACCGACTGTGGGGGAATTGTCACCTGCACGGAATGCGTCTGGCTTTTGGTCGTCTCGTTCGATTGGAAGGTCTTGACGGATCCGCCAACTCCCACACTGACACCCTTGAACGCCAGCCCCAAGTTCATGTTCAATTCGCTTTCGCTGCCGCTGGTGACTTTGAGCTCACTGGTATAGGAGGTGGAGAGGGTGCTGTCTCCGGCTCCGTCATTCCGCAAGGAGGTTACCAAATCCCAATAGAACCCATCTGAACTCATATCCGTGATGGAATAAAGGGCTTCGTTTCCCGGGTCAGAGTAGAGGGTCAGTCTGGTCTGGCCGACGAGGGGAAATCCGTTGACCTTGTACTCGCGGTATTCATACGAGGGACCGGACCTCCAGGGATCTTTTTCCATTGTAGAAACTATACCATCATCAGCAGGAGAGTCGGAGCACTGAATTCATCCATATACTTAGGGAAGTGACATTTCTAGGACTTGGTTTGGTGAAGATGATATCAAACAAGAGTGTCTGCTTTCCAGGCAGGTTGGGCTGAAGGACCTGAGGTTGCTCTAGAGTCTCCAGTTATCGAGGTTGGGTTGCAGTATTTATCTTCAACTTTTCGACGACCACCCAGTGGCACTACCTAGGTCGAGTAGCACTGCAGCCCGTGAATATGCACACGATTCAACCCACATGGCTTAGCTGAGGAGGTTTCTCCTCTTTCAGCTTGCTGCATTTGCAAAACAAACATCTTGTATCGAAAATCGCCACCGGCCGGTTGACATGGTAATGTGTTTCTCCGCCCCCCTCAAAACAACTCCAACGCCTCCATAATCTTCAGCACTTCAATTGCTACTTACGTCGGCGACTCCGGCTGAAGCCCACTTTTTTTGCAGCACGATCAGGGATACAGTGACCGGGGTCCAATTCTTTCCCCTCACTTGTAACTGCTTTTTCCGCGGTGGCGAACTATTTTGCCTTAGGGGAAAGAACCAAAAGTTACGGTCCGTCAGTTAACTTAAGCTATTATAAGTTTCGACCAATGGCAGAATCTGTGCTGAGCCATGCAGCCCCCGATAATATCAAACTTTGTAAGGAAAAGCCGAACTATTATCCCCATAATAGGGTCTCATTAGTGGATGGAAATTCAAAGCATTACTGTCGCTGGTGTTGCTGGCCTCTATGCCTGTTTGTCCTGGAAAGGAAGACTAATAATCCGATAGAAAGAACGCACCGTCGTATTAGCAGAGATACCTGAAAAATCCTTTCAATCCTATTTTATTATATAATGATATGGTATTCTTAACCTGTCCATTTTAATCCAGTGGCAAGATCTAGAAATGATTAGATTCCAGCAACTGGTGCTCCCTATTCGCGCTGCTACCTGGTGTGCATAGTCATAGAACCTTTTCCCTTTATAGTATATTCCGACGCTAGGAGGCCGATCCCTAGGCATCCCAAACCACTAGCCTTCCTCTCTCCGAAGGTTGTGCTGCTGACTGATCGACTTGACAGAGCGCCGGAGTTACCACTTTGGCCTAACACAGCTTCGAGGTAACTGTTGTATAGTTGCGGTGGGTTGTCTCCGGTCGTATGATGGTGTAATTTCGGCGAATCACTCGCCCTGGTTGTCTGTCAGAATTCTTTGTCTCATTCTCCACCCCCTCCCCAAACCTGCTTACAGGGGATAAACAAAAAAGGTACAGACTAACTGATAGACTGTATACATATCATGATCATCAGATGAAAAAGCGACCATACAGATTATAGATCTATCACATGATTATGCGACTACCGATTGATTATATAGGCCTATATAAAACTACAATATGTGTTCCACCTTATAGGACCTTTTTATAGACCCCTGCTAAGTGAACCGTGAGTAGAGTAGACAACCCAGGTAGAAAAGAAATCCCGTGATACCCTCTAGGAGAGTACCACCCAGACTCTAGCCTGGCCTCCTCGGATAGAGCGCAAAATACTCCGCACCACAGTACATCTAGGGATGCGTTGCTGAGATCTACAAGTATGGCACAACATACTGTTACGGGGAAACAGAATACTGTGATTCGAGTAGCGAAAATGTACGGGCAGATCAGCAGCACCCCTTCCCCTCCCCTGCCGTTGAACCCTTCTCGCCAGCCAATACCAGGAAATTATTGGCCCCTCTGGCTTGAGAAGAACCTAAGGGCGCCAAGCTCAATACGATGGACTTGAGAACCAACTATTTTACTTCACCTGTCCAATAGAGCGTCGGGGAGATAATATCATCCTCCATGCGTTGGAACCGGCGCTATCGGATAAAGCTAACGCAGCATTGCAGGAGCCTGCTGAGACAGTTGATTGTAAGGAAACTACGGAATAATTGACAACGTAATAGACCAGAAAGGCTAGCTAGCCCAAAGAAGATCCATCCAACTTTCTCCAGCTGCAGGAGAAAGTACACAATGCGACCCACCGGTAAAGTCCAGGGTAGTGCAGGAATCGGGACCGCAAGCCGCCAACGGAAGGGACTCGAACGCGCTGCTTTTTGCCGTCACGGTCTAGAATGGATACTGATACTGGTTGTGATGGCCTCAATGAAGAAGAATAGATCTCATTCGCAGGTTCGTACTAAAAGACTAAACTGAGGAAGGAAAGGAATGATAAATAGATCATCATCAGTATACAAAAACATGGGATTATAGCAAGCTATGTACAAACAGCGTAAACACTGGTTCGTCACATAAGTGAGGGGTTTGTAAGAGGCAATTAAATTGAGCTCAAGCTTTCCCCGTCGCTGTCTTGTTAAGTGTTGTATTGTCGAACTGAGCGTAGTTGCCTGTTAATAAATGATCTGACAGAACAAGACAGCTGTCAAAAAAAGACAGTATACTATTATAATAGTGAGATCATCTAATTTCCGAATTAATAGCTACCGTCATGGAGATTGCTGGGGTTTCCAAATTGGAACTTGGGAAGAGTGAGATACGTCTACCGCGGTCAAGAAGTTATGTGTCGTCCTAAGAGACTTCAAAATCTTTTGCCTTGGTCTCCAAAGTCCTTTCAGTAAAGTTCGATCCGTCTCGGGATACGTCCGGACTAAAAGCCGAACCCTGCCACCTAGTCAACATCTCGTTCTACCAGTTTTGTTACAAATAGATAAAGGGTAACTAAATCCCTCAGCAGGTAACGAAGCTAAGGATGACCTTTACTATTGGAGAAGAGCTTTTTACTAGTAAATTAGTCAATAGGAACACCCAGAATTCAATCACCGAAACCCCACTTTCGGTATTTGGCGGTTGTTGTGTTGTTGGAATTAAGTGATCAAGCATCATCTTATTTCAACTAAAAGCTAGAGACCCACCCACCTTGGATATGACCTAGTGCAATAGCGCGGGCCAATCACGGCCTAGGCGACAAAGAATAAATTTTCTTGACTAATGACTTGATGTCACTGTTGTCCACCCATCTGCTGTTTACCGGCTGTTGTGCGAGGCAGAACGTGCTGATCGGTTACATCCATAACTCTATCATTCTACAACTAGAAATGGTATGGCATGGATTTCTGTCAGGGCCTAGGCCGTTCCCTGCCTGAGGCACCAAGTCCGCCCTATTCACTGTTGATCTGGTCCTTCAACACAAAATCCCACAGTTCTTGTATGATAGAATTCTTTCTTTCTCTCTTCCTTCTCTTTGTTTGATGTTTTGTTAGATCGCCACATTAGATATAAATGATATTATTTTCCAACGTGAATAGGATCATCACAATTTCGGAAACAGAAAGAAAATCAAGAGACGGAAGGGCATACTGTGTTAATGTGCTCTCTTCTTGAGGCGATTTGGCTGTCCAGTGTAGCTCGGGAGGCTTTATATGGGCGCTTGGGTATTGATTAATATAAGATATAGAAACTACAAAGCATAATTCATTGTCTGAAGGTCTTGGATGATGGTAAGGAATGTCATGGCCACTTTATGACCAGAAAGTACTAGATACATATACAGGTTGCACATTGACAGTAGAGCGATATGAGTACCCATCCGTCGGTTCAACACATCCAACTGATGGGGTTAATGGAAGGGCTGGGAGAAATATAGGCTTCAATGGTCATGATCGGCTCCATCGTGGTTCAAGTGTATGTTCTCACCCAACCATATGGCCACATTGGGAGGCTCACCATTTCTCGGCTTAGCATGAGCGGCATCTGGAGAACGAGCCATACCAGGAGTACGTTGTCTTTTTCTGACAAGTATCAAGGGTACCAGGATGAATCACGCGACGTCTGCTGTTTCCTTTCTGGCATTGATGGTGCGGCCACATCTCCACTGTCAAATATTCATGCTGAGCTGTGTTTTCAAACTGAATGCTCGAAAATGCCGAGGCCGAATTATGACAGTGGTTGGCGTGCGATGCTATAAGATCGACGTTTACACAGCTTGAATCGGTGGCTGGATAGGCCCAGTATACCAGAGATTGCCTTGGTATAACCGACCTCGGGTTTGCTGCGACCGAGTCCCCCATCGTCGTAGGGAGCCGCGAGCCAACTGGCTTCTTGCCGAGTGCACCCTTCGAGCGCAGCCGCTCATACGTAACAAGGCTGCTGGGACTCGCATTCGGAAATTCGCCTTGGTCGTATAGGGTTGATTCAGCGGCCACTTCCATCTGAAGATTCACCTCGATGATGCACTCGAAAAGCCCCTGATCCTCAGGCTCGAAGTCAATGGTCCGGTTGGTTGGTGGTAATGCTATAGTTGTTCCGAAATCTTCGACGTAGAGTTTATAGTTGGTGCCGGTGTTATTCAAACAAGACAGAAACGTATTCGCAACTTGACTGCCAAGTTGTTCAGACCCGTAAATCGTGAGGTTGCCCATGTTCTGGGGGAGCGCTGATGCTAAGATGGATGTGCATGACCACACCAGTGTCGGGGCGTAGTATAGCTTCATGATGAACTTCGGATAGAGGATTGGGAGGGGAGCTAGAGTGAATAGAAGAGGTAGAGATGTGGTTTGATGGACAAGAAACGGTTTCTCCATTCAACCAGTGTCTTTAAGTATCCTGGCGTTCTGAAGCGAGCGAACTATCTACGATTCGATTCAAGCATCACCAGAGTCTATCCTGGCTCTCAATTGCGATGCGCGATTTCTGTCATTCGCCAGGTTTTGCTACGGAAAGTGGCTATGCTGGATGGTATCAGGGGTTGCCTGAACTAATTACGTTGGCTGCTTAGCTTGTTGGCCATGTATATGCATCTTTGGTGTGTTGGTCCAGAGGAAAGTGGACCCGTTTAGTAGAGGCTTGACATGATGCATGACCGGCACCGTTATAGATCCGAATTTTTTAGCTGACAGCATCATACTGCGTGCGGCCCAAGGGGATCAGCAGTGGAGACTAACCATGTACAAATAATACTGTATTGTTCCCAGGGCTGGTGGCATTGTCTTCCTGGCTCGCAAGTCTTGCCTAACACCTTATCTCTAAGAACTGGGAGATTTTTGAAAGGGGACAGTAGCAGGAACAGAAGTCGCCTTTTTGTATATCGCGTGTTCGCTGCATGGACTGTTAGCCATGTATTGTATCTTTTTGGCGTGTCAGTATAGGACAAAGGGGATTTCCCTAGTAAAGCTGAATCAAGAACTGGCCGCGAGGTCATTCACTATCGAAAGGCATATCAATGATCTCACTAAGAGCGTGCCAGAGTCCAGCGTTGCTTCCACTCTGGGATCGCATGGCACTTTATTCCTACGATATCTATGGCCGCCTTCTCCAAAATCAGACAGCAACTGGAACGCAGAGAGCATAACCAGTGAAAGAACAGAAGAAAGTACAACCTAACGTAGCATCCAGAAGGGGAAATCAACCAATACAGTAGACTAGGATAGCCATTGCCTCCCATCACCTAGGACGCCAGCGGCAGTAGTGTAGTGGTAAGCGCGCCGAGGTGACCTCCCACTAAGGGAATTTTGCTCAGGTTTTCTCCTGAACTGGTCGTGGGTTTGAGTCCTACCACTGGCAATCAGCATTTATCACAAAGTGCCTGAACAGCTACCTCTAACTAGGGATAGTCCTCATCTACCTTAGTTATCTAACCATCCACAGTGTCGGATCCACCAGGTTCAACTACTCATCTAGGTATGCCGAGACTCCGACCCCTCCAAGCCCATAGCTATATTGATCCTTGAGCCTGTATGCCGTCCAAGCTAAGAACAGGGGTGTGTGTCTTTGGCCATTTCGGTCGTTGCCCCCGTCGGATCCCGGATTTGGGGGGGAGTTATCTCTCTCACATTATAGACCTAACGGGGTTTAGTACACGGGACAACAAAAGTACGTAACTTACCCACCACGTACAGCTATACTTAGCAGAATATCATAGTCGCGATGTATAAGCTCGCTCCAAGCTACCCGGCGAGAAACAGTAGCGTACAGTGCTACATACCTAGATGAACCTAGTCCACAAGGGTAACTGGGATGGTGCAGGATCCCAGTTGCGTGGGGCTAGCCGCCGGGTGCTGATTGGCGGGCGGGATTAGGGTTTCAGGTTCATCCCAACAAAAAGTTGGGGGTCCATCCCAATGACCAAACATTATTCAAACAGCACCAAAATTGGCCAGTTAATTAGGATCCCAGTACAGAATATGCTGTCCATTTTGCTGGCCATAAATCAGCCAAATAATAGTGCTGTAGTGGTTATTGTTTTTATCACTAAATTTATTAGGGTAAGCATCCACAGCCGCATGACCAGTCGTAGTGTATTACCATTATTCCATTACCAAGTCACATGGTTATGGAAGATAATAATAGATCATATTCAGAGATTATATTAGAGTATTGATTTAATTTAAATCCTATATTTTATTCTTCTATAGTAGATTTCCATTCTAAATACTGTCCCCCAACTGTAGACCGGATTTGATTAGGGTTTTTGAGCTATGGAACATTAACTATTTACTAAGCTAGATTTATTACCTATTGTTGTGTACCAGCACTGTCAGCACAGGGTATAGCCCCCCGAAATTATCAGTCATTTAAAGAATACCAGTCATTAACTAGTCTATACTGATGCAGTGGCTATCAGCAAGGCAGTTACACGATGGGAGGGTATTGTACAAGGTCCTAATAAGATTAAGATTCTATTCTAACTAGACCAACCATTAGCAGGGATCCTGATATATCCGGACAGATTATTATGCTGACAGGATTATCCGGGGTATCAATATATCGGACAGACTATAGAGAGTATGCAGTGACATTGGCGCAGTATCTATAGATAGTCCCAGTATCCCTATAGTAATCACATAACACGCGAGCAGCGTACTCAGGGTAAGATAGAGCTGTGACAGTCATATATCATTATAACATACCAGCAGATATTCCTATCCTGCAAAGGATCCCATTATATCTATATCCGTGGGGGCCAGGAGGAAGAACTGTACATTCCTGTCTGTATAGAGCAGGTAGACCAGGCCATCCAGCAGGTAACTGCAGTGTGGAAGACAATGAAGATCCAGACCGGTGCCACCAGGACTGGAGAGATCCGTGATGCCAACCTGTAGTTATGGGTAACCGGGTGGACCCAGTATTTACAGGAGTTCACCACCCCCAGCAATTTTAAGATATTGCGTGCCATGGTGGCCATCCCGTTACCTAACACGGATGACCCCGTGGAGCAGGGCGTGCAGCGGATATGGACAGCCATGGAAGGCGTGGTATGCAAGAGCCAGTAAACCATGCAGCATACCGGGCAAGCCATCCGGATTGAAGCTGTGCAGTCTGAGAAGGGCCAGACCCTGTATTGGCCGTTGCTGGCATACATGAATGCAGACAGCATGGCCAAGCATGTCCAGCCATGGCAGCAGATATTGGCATTTATCGCCCACATATAGGTGCTGTGCATGGAGAAGAGTCCACTGTATAGAATAACACTGTGACAGCAGAAGAAATGGCAACAGCTGTAGCAGATAGCCACTGCCCATGCCTCCATGGAGAGAGAGAAGGAGAAAAGAGATTCCGGGAAGAGCAATCTCAAGCGCAAGCAATGGATAATAAGTAATATAGAGCAGACATATTTAGAGTTTTATATTAAGCTGATAAACCAGACATACTATATCCAGGAGTATAAGAGTGTACTAGTATATGCCATAGCCATGCTGGGCTGGGAAGAGTTTAGCTGACAAGATCCCGAGAGCTATCTGCCAATTTTGTCCCGGGTGATCAAGATTGCCCGGTTCATGATTGTCCAGAAGGCATTATGGCTGGATCCCAATATAATAGCAATTATCGAGACATGGCAGAAGCCGCAGAATTGTATTAAATAGACATTATGCAGTGCCGCGGCCATAGACAATATCAAGGCCGATTCTGTGTACAGTAGTAGGGTGGAGAATGAACATGAACCTCTATTATCTCTATCAATATTATCTATACAGTATGGAGATCCCGCGTCCCGGATCTAGTGAAGCCAGAATCCATCCCGCAAGACATTCCAGGAGCAGGTAATGTGGATAGTCAGCCAGTTAATAGTCCGCGGCATGCACACACTGATAGAGATATTGCAGGATTAGTGGATATACAGATTACGCATCCATTATAATACTATAATACCCGGACATGTGATATAGATATAACTAGACTGATTGTTATATAAATATATCCAGTTCACTATAGGCAATTTCCGGAGATTCATGTATGGATTAACTGGGGTTATCCAGTAGATATTGTGCCGGGAATTAATATTTAGCAAGACTCCCGCTATCCTGTAGTATATATTATATAATAATTCTATATAGAGCACTGTAGAATAGAGCTTTTTGCAGGATCAACGCACCTAATAGCCAGTGAAGGGCCCACAGTAGATCATAGAGCAGATACAGGCTAAGCCTGATATACAGGCATATTTTATTCACTACTGCCAGCCTACACAGTTCCAGCTACAGTTAGTTATACAGTATTTGCAGCAGGTGGCCTGATTCAGGAAGAAATTGGCTGTGCTTGTGTATATTATAGGCAGGCAGCCCAGCCGGGCCCTAGAGTTATTAAGCTTGCAGTATATTAATACAGAGACTAACCAGCAGCATAATATATTTATTGAGAATAGTATAGTCATATTAGTATCAGTATATTATAAGGGATTTTATGCCAGTAATAATATTAAGGTTATCAGTCAATATATACTGCGGGAAGTCAGCGAGCTGATTATATAGTATTTATAGTTGATATTACCATTTGTCCAGTAATTAGAGGCATGGCACTATTATCTGATATTATCCATATCTCCATCCATATTATCATCTGTTCCCCTGTCAGTATTGACAATCAAATCTCCAGTATCAACATCAGCATCCCTACCAGCAGTAATATCCGAACCCCCAGTATTAATATTAGTAACCCTAGTATTAATATCAGTCCTCCTACCAGCATCAATATCCGCGTTTGTTTGGGGTCCTGATCCTGGCATGTACCGGGTATAGATATCTGAACAGTTCCGCGAGGTGTTGAAGCGCGAGACCAAGATACAGTTATAGTATACAGTCAATATCCAGACATATCACGAGATTGCTATTAGGATCAGCTGACAGTAAATATAGCCCAGCAGTGCATTTCCCAGTAACATGCAGAAGAAAAAGGCCCCCAAGATTCCGCCTGAGTGTAATATAGATAAGAACCAGTGGATAGAGGCTATCACAGACAAGCAGGCCATATATTTCTCCCACACCGTGGATTTGATATACGCGCGGGATATCATAGAGCATCCTGAGACCACTACCCAGTGCCGTGCCATATTTTGGTTATCCAGTATAGATTAGCATCGATTTTTGGGGTTTACCGTGGACAGGGCCCCTGTCAAGACAGCCAGCAAACAGAAGCAGTCCCCATGGAAGGACAAGGCTAATCAGGGCCGGGTCATGCAGTGGCACTGGTTAAATATAATAGATATGACAACCGCGTTGCAGCAGATGACAGGCCAGGAGACCATCCAGTTCTGTGGGGTGCAGGTCCCGGTATTACAGGCTATCCAGGATAGCAAGAGCCCTATAGTGGCAGTAATGTCTACAGGAGGCAGCAAGAGCATGTTATTTATATTACCCGTATTTATGGAGTCTAGCAGGATAACCATTGTGATGGTGCTGCTGATTTCATTATAGAGTGATATAATAAGATAATGCCAGGTATTGGGTATATCATATATATTATGGGAGAGCCGTTAACTGCCTGATAAAGCCACAATTATATTAGTCACACCTGAGTCCGCAGTTACAGACAATTTCTATATATTTATCAATTAATTACAGCAGACCCGGCAGTTAGACTATATTATAATTAATAAATGCTATATAGTATTAAATAACCAGCAGGATTTCCAGCCTGAATTACAGCAGTTAGAGCAATTGAACTATATCTGTATCTAGATAGTATTGTTAACTGCTACATTACCTCCCACATTAGAGACTATATTATTGCAGCGGATGGAGTATACCTGTAACCAGATAAGCATGTTCCAGACCTGCACCAGTTATTCTAATGTGGCATACCAGGTATGACAGCTGTCCAGGGTCCGCAGTGGTCCCGAGTAGTGTACTGCCAAGACTGTGATCATATTTATTCAGCAGTAGATTACACAGGTATCCCAGAGCAAGGTAATTATTTATGCTAATATAGTCTGCCAGGTAATTAAGATCGCCCGGATGTTACAATATAAGGTATATTACAGCCAGCAGATTAATAAGCTGTTGATATTACAGTAATTTATACAGAGCACTATCCAGGTAATTGCTGCTACCAGCGCATTAGGTATAGATATAAATATTCCTGATATCTGATATATTATCTATATCAGGAGCCCCCGGTTATTATTAGATTATGCACAGGAAAGTGGCTGTGCCGGCCGGGATAGCCATACCAGCAAGGTAATTATTATCCAGCTGGAGAATCCATACTGGGGATTTGATGGGAATCCCCAGGATACTAAGTTAGTGACAGAATATATAGATATTATGCCCAGGGTGGGATGTCATTAATATATATTGGACCAGTATTTAGATAGCCCTGTGGACAGATATGAACAATACCAGTGCCAGAATAAGAATTCCAAGGAGTTGCCGTGCGATAGATATTATTCTGATTATCCTGATTAGGATCCGCCTATTCCAAGTAGCCTAATTCCCATGGATTCACGGTTTCCATCTATTAAGATAGATACAGGCCTCCCTGTTAGCCTGGCCTGTCCAGTAGATTATAGTGTAGTATATCCTATATATCCGGCCTGTAAGACCCGCGCTGCCAGTCCTGCTAGTAATATCAGTTATGCATTATTTATATTCCAGGTCCTACCCATCACAGTGGCTGAATAGCAACAGCAGCAGATCCAGATATAGTAATAGGCAGCGGCAGATATCTAACAGCACGCACAGAATACTGTACAGTAATTAAATAAAAAGTAGATCAAGATTAATATCTCTTAGTAGCAGCAGCAATATTATATATATATTATAGCCAGCCGGGAACAGCAGAAGCATGAGTTAATATTTTATTAGGGATCCTAGAGTACTATTACTAAAGAATAAATATAGAATATCTATAAGATTAGGATCCAGTTTACCAGATTCAGTGTATGTTTTTGGTATTATATGCCCCAGTCCATATACCAGGGATGGTAGAGTAACAGGAGAGATTATGCATACTAGAATATATTATTATCTATAGTGGCCATGATATTACATGGTCTATGGGCCAAGCAGATACAGCCATTATAGTAACAGCAGTTAGCTAGCTATAGAGCTGACAGTGAGAATATTCAGCAGATAACACAGTTTTTTAAATGGATTACCAAGAGAATACAGGGCCAGTATAACCAGTTATTTATATTATATTATTAGTTATACTAGATATATATAGAGTTAAAGCAGTATAAGAAATAGCTATTATTATTATAGATTAGTTAATAGAATTAATTCCTAACTATTTAATTATATATTAGATCAATAATAGATTAATATATAAGATAACCAGAAATATAATTATATATAAATATAGATAAATTTTAATTTCTAGAAATATAGTATACAGGAATAATAGCCATATAATATTAGGATTTTTAATATAATATTTTAGAAATTATATTAAGCCAGGTCCAGTAATAGTATATATAGCAGATATTATTCTATTAGAGTTTATAGAGACAGTAATTTTAGTAGTTATAGAAGAATTAATAGTTAAATTAAATTCAGTTATTAAATTAGCCTATTAGTAGTTATATTAAACTAAATTAATTAGAATATATTTACAGATATATTAGTAGAAATTAATCTGTCTATTTAAGACTAGTCAGGCAAGGTACCGGTTTATTCCAGTCTATTAAATCTATAAAACATAATTAGTATCCAGTACCAGATCTAGAATAGAAATTAATTAAGAAATATAATATTTATTAAGCCCAAGAAATCACTATACTAGTAATTTTATTTCTATAATTCTAAAATAATATTATAGTTATTAATACAGTTTAGATTAATTAGTAGTATTTACTATATATAAAGATTTTTTAGTAATAGTAAATATTATAGATTAGAAATCAGGATATAAAAAGATTTAGGTCAATTAGATTTCTATTTCCAGATTAAATTAATAGAAAATTTATTCAGATCCAGAAGAATTTAAATATATAAGGATTTAAATAATTATATAATATTAGGATTTTTAATATTATATTTTTAGAATTATATAAGACCAGGTCCAGTAACAGTGTTTATATTAAATATTAGAGTATAATAGTTATTATTATAGAGATAGTATTATTTTTATTAGAGAAGAATTAACTAAATAAGAATTAGAATAATAAAGTTTTAATTAAATTATAGCTATATAGAAGCAGTCTATTAATAGTTTTATATTATCAGATTAATTAAAATATATTTATAGATATATTTATAAGGATTAATCTATAAGTTCCAGACTAGTTAGATTAGATATCTGGATATTCAGATATATTCAGTCTATAATTATATAAAGACAATTAGTATATTAGAATTAAATAAATCTATAGAAAATTCAGGAATTAAGATAGAGATTAAAATATCAGGATTTATATAGTTCTATGATATTAGAGTTTTTAGTATATTATAGTATTTATATTAAGCTAGGTGTAGCCAGTATAGTTATGGCATTTATAGGAAATTAAGATTATATACTGGATAGTATATAGAGTAGAAGGAATATAAAAATTAGAAACAGCTAATATATCAGAATAGTATATCCAGTAATCAATATTATTAACAATTGCAACAGGATATATATAGTATTAAGGATTAAGATAATCATTAAATTAATCTATTAGGTATTTTATTTCTATAGAGTTATTATTATTTATTTACAGTTACTATCCATATAGTGTCCAGGTCAGTCAGGTCAGCCGGGTCAGTAAAGGTCATGCAGGCCACCCGGATTAATAGGATAGGCAGAATAGTCAGGATAGATTAGCAGGATATCTAGCAGAAAAAGAAGATTTTAAGAAAGGCTATACTAGAAGTCTAAGATTAGTATACTAGTTAATTATATTATTTTATTAATTATAGAGATTATATATAGTTCTAGCAGCAGATATCTATTATTAGAGAATAGAATTAATCATATTATTATTAAGCTATTATATCTATAAGTTAGACTCTATTCAATATATATATATATATCTATTATATAGATTATATAATATATAAGAGTTTAAAAGTTAATAAATCATGATTTATAGTCCTGATCAGTATCAGAGTATATTAGACAGTTTAATCATAATCTATTCATAGAAACCTATATATTAATATTGATCCATGTGATTCCCGGGTCCGGTCCAGTTAGTCAGTCAGATTACTATAGCCAGACTGGATCAGTTTCAGTTTAGTCTATAGATCCCAGTTTACAGAATTCTGCGCATGTTTTTAGTGTTATATATTCCAGTCTATATACTAGGGGTAGCGGAGCAGCAGGAGAGATTATATATATCAGGATATATTATTACCTATGGTAATCATAATGTTATATAGACTATAGGCTGAGCAGGTATAACTATTATAGCAATAATAGTTAGTCAGCTATAGAACTAACAGTCAGGATATTTAGCAGGTAGCACAGTTTTTTAGATAGGTTATTAAGAGAGTATAGGACCAGCACAACTAGTTATTTATATTATTTTATTAGTTATACTAGATATATATAGAGTTAGAGCAGTACAAGAAATAGCTATTATAATTTTAGATTATTCTATAGAATTAATTTTATCTATATATATTTTATAATATCCTATAATCCCATCCAGGGATTAATATATATTGATATATCAGGAATTAAATTCTATATAGTAAGATATATATTTAGATATAAAAAGATTTAAATAGCTATACCATATTAGGGTTTTTGATATTATATTTAGATTTTTATTCAGCCAGGTCTAGTAATAGTTTATATCAAAGATTAGGATATAGAAGCCATTATTATAAAGACAGTATTTTCAGTAGTTACTAAAGAAGCAATAAACTATATATAGATTATTAGGATTTTTAAAGCTAAAAATAGTAGAGATAGAAATAGCAGTAATAGTATCAGTTATTAATATTATATAGTTAGTAATAAGTTTTATATAGCCTAGATTAGTTATTATATTTACAGATCTGTTTATAGGATTTAATCTATTCTATTTATAAGCAGTCCAGCCCGGCATCCGGATATTCAGATCTATTTAGTCCATAAAGCATAATGATATCCCAGATTCTTATTATTTATATTATAGAACAGCAATAGCAGAGTAGTGCCGATATCCAGTAGCAGATATATATAACAAAGAAATTAGTTAATAAAAGAGATATTTATCAAGCCTAAGAGATTATAGTAGTATAGACAGTTTTTATTTCCATAATCTAGAGACTATATCAAGATATTTAATATAGTTTAGATTAATAAACAGAGTTTTATTATTATTAAGATTTATTATATATTAGGATTGGTTAGTACATTAGGGTTTTATAGTATATTAGTATTTAAAGAATTAATCAGGTTAACAGAATCAAGATATAGAAGATTAAGATATAAGGATTAGATAGCTATATGATATTAGGATATTTAGATATATTATAGGATTTATATCTAGCTAGATTAGTAATAATATATATATTAATTATAGTCCTGTTAGTACAGTTATTAGCCACAGGGTTTACCGGCATTTCAGAGTATATACAGGATAGTAAGTAGATTAGAAAGGATTTAAAGCAGAAATAGCCAGAATACTAGAAAAGCACTACCAGTTATTATATTGTTTTATTAGTTACCCGGGATATATATAGTGTTAGAGCAGTGTAATAAACAGCTATTATTATAATAGATTATCTAATAGAATTAATTTCCATTGATATATATATATAATATAACATACTATAATCCTATCCAGAGAACAATATATATATTTATATAAAGAGATATAAATATAATTATATATAGATAGATTCAGATCTATAAGGATTTGAATATATAAGGGTCTAAATAGCCATGTAATATTAAGATTTTTAAAATTATATTTTCAGGATTATATTAAGCTAGGTCCAGTAATAGATTCCGTGCTATATATCAGAATATAGCAGCTATTATTATAGAGATGATATTTTATATTTTAGAAGAATTAACAGAATAAGTATTAGATTATTAAAGTTTTTATAAACTAAATTAATTAGAATATTTGTCCAGTTCAAGAGACTGCAGTAGTATCTATAGTGATATAGATTAGAGTTTATTGTATAGGATTTATTAGGATATCTAAATTGAATAGGTCTATAGGGGATTAAGAAACTAAGATAGGAATTAGAATATCAGAATTTATATAGCCCTATAATATTAGAGTTTTCCAGTATAGTATAGAATTTATATTAAGCCAGGTCCAGTAATAGTATATATATTAATTATAGTCCTACCGGTATAATTATTTCTAAGAGTACCTAGAAGAGTAAGCAGATCAGAAGGATTTGGAATAAAAAATAGCCAGTATACTAAAAAGAATAGCCTATTATTTTAGAGAGTATACAGGATATAAATTAAAGAGATTTAGAATAGAAAATTGCTAGAATACCAGAATAGAATAACCAGTTATTAATATTATTTTAACTATTAAAGCAGTTATATATAGAGTTTATAGTAAAGACCACTATTAAACCAATCTATTTATATTTATCTCCAGTCCACATCCGTGTAGTGGCCAGGTCTGTCAGGATTGTCCAGATCAGCCAGATAGATTAGAGAAACAGGAGAAGCAGAAAAAATTAGCAGAATATCTAGCAGATACAGATATTTAGAAAAGACTATATCAAGAGTCCAAGGCCAGCATTACCTGTTTATATTATTAGAGTTATAGTAGTTATATATAGAATTAAAGCAGCAGTCATATATCAGAGAGAATACCAGAGATTAATAAATCTATAAGAATAGATAATAACACTAGAAGAGATAGAGATATCAGAGTTAATTGATATATAAGAGATAGTTAATATATAAGGGTTTATAGAGACATAAGGGATTTGTTACACATGAGAGTTTATAGAGATATCAGGGGCATTAAATACATAAGAATTTAGATTAAATATTATAAAGATATAGAAGTTTATTATATTACCAAGAATTAGATTACTAAAGATATCCAATAGCAGCAGCAGGATTATATTTATCTAATTCAAAGTAATATAATTAATATTTTGGCTGTTATTCTATATATATTAGTGATATAGAGGCCCCCAGAGTATATAGTATAGATCAGTATAAGCGAATTATAAAAGTATATACAGCTGTTATAGACATAAGGATTATGAAAAAATATATATATATATTAACAGTTATCAGGAATATAGATTATTTATCTATAAGTATATTCAGGATTCCTGACAGTGAATTATAATGGCGCTGATTATATATATTGGTTAAAGTATATATAGTATTTAGTATATAATAATTTTGATTTTATTGTAAGGATATAGTAATTCCACAGTCATGTAGAGAATTAACAGAGACATAAGAGTATAATAGAGATATCAGGATAGAATAGAAATATTAAAGTAGAATAGAGATATCAGGGTAGAATAGAAATATAAGGATTTAGTTAAAACATAAAGAATTAACAGTAATATCAGGATTTGATAGAAATATTAAAGATTAAGAGAGATATAAGGATTTAGTTTAGATATCCAGATTCTAAGTAAAAGGAAATAGCGATAAGAATATAAATAATTTAATAAATTATAATTAATTAGTTTTATTCAGAATAGTTATATTCAGTAGATCAGAATTAACCGGATTTGATATATATTTTCAATCGGGTAGCACGGGGTATAGAGATATAGAGATTTTAAACAATAATATAATATTACTAAGATTACATAAATCTATTAGGATTATATAAAGTAATAGCCGGTTAATTAAGAGATTCCCAATTAAGATTTCTAAGTAATATTAATCCCAGTCCAAGCATTCAATAGAGAAATATAAAATTTGACCCAGAAATACTAGATATTAATATTCCAAAGATATTCCGGTTTATATAGAAAAGATCTAAAAGATTAGATATTCCTGTATAGATATAGAGATATATATTATTTTCTACAGGATTCTATTAATTTAGAGCAACCAATAAAAATATATAAGATTTATTAAAGTATCAGGGTTTAAGCAATATATATATAGATACCAGAATCAAGAAGAATAGATATATTAGAGTTAGCTAGACCAGAGTAGTGAAAATATACAGGTTTATTAAATAATCAAGGATTGGATTCCAAAGAATAGGAATACCAGGATTTATAAAGATAATAAGAAGTATAGGAATATGGAGTATAGAAATAAGAAGTATAGAAATAAGAAGTATAGAAATAAGAAGTATAGGAATATTAGAAAGTATTGTAATATAATTATAATTCTAATAGAGAAGATTCTGCAGTAAGAAATTTAGATCCTGAAGATATAGCAAGACCAATAGATTCTATATTAAGATTCAAGAGATAATCAGTAACCAGGTAATTAATAGTAAGAGAAAGATTTTATAAAGATAGTTAAATTAAATTTAAATACAGGAATTATATTTAGTATTAGAAATTAAATCAAAGCTAAAGATTAAATTAGTATAGCAGGATTTTATTATAATATCCAGATTTAATTCCAATATACAGGATTTATTAAATTGTAGGAGAAGAATTATTTTATAAAGATATTCAAGAGTAAATACCAGATACTGGATTACAAGAATCCAATAATAATCAGGAGATAATAAATTTTCTACAGACCAGAATAAATAGATTAAGGATTAAGAGTAATACACAGATTTTATAACAATTATAGAGTTTATTAAGGCATAAGAGTTAAATAGATATATAAGGATTAGATTAATAAGGATTGGATGGATACATGAGGGTTGAATAGAGACCGGTAGATTTTAATCATATAGTAGGGTTTGGATAAAGCAATTAGGAGAGTATCCAAGAGATAATCAATATATAAGAGATTGATAGAGATATATAGGTTGGATAGCAACCAGCAGGGAAATTTCCGAATCCGTGATTCTATCAAGCAACTTCGGGGCACGAAGCACACTACAACGGGACTCCTGGCAGTTGTCATTGTATATTAATCAATAGCACTAGCTCCCAGCTACCAGAATCTGGTCTTGGATTATTTTTCTGATTTTTGTGTGGATTATGGGAGGCGTTTGAAGTTGACGACCTCGCAGCGGATGTTGTGGCACGAAATTCCCAAATAGGCAGGGCGAGATTCCACGCTAGCCTATTTGGGAATTTCGTGCCACAGGTGATTGTCATTGATGCCGGCCCGGAAGTGGCTGTTTTTTATACTCAGTACAAAGTGCTTACTGTTCTTATCCGCCCTTCTTGATCTCAGCGCGCCTCTGGCTGCGTAGTGGCCAGGAGAAGAGGTGGAATTCTGTCACTGCTCCCCTCTGTTTTTGCGGGCAGCGGAAGGAGACAATTCTGCCCCCTCTCGCCGCCTTTCCACCAGCCCTTACTGGCATTCTGTCGAGGCAGTCTCTCTGGATGACCAGCTCAGACAATAGCCTCCTGTTGCAGGACAGACTGTAGTTCACATCCATATTGCCTCTGTATCCATGTAGTTTCTTACCAGTTGACACAGCAGAGTATTGTCTACCGCAGGTGACTCTTTTGATCTCCATGATTGTACCACAGTAGACAACACCCACGTCATGCTTCTATTCCATACCATACAGGATAGGGTTCCTGCTCTACCTTCCAGTAATAGCTGAAAGACCATCTTCTCACCTGGCTAGCCAGAGCCAGTGGAATTCAGGAGAACAGTAACGGAAGATTCCACTAATATATTAACTGCTGTATTCTCCTGTTGTCAGATATATATCCGCCAGAGGACTGATCCATGGAATCCAGTGTACCATAAGAGATCCGGGAAAACCTGAATCCATCGCCTTCAATGGACCATCCTGACACTGGGCATACTGTAAGACAGCTAACTGATCCAGTGCATGCACTGTTTTTCTAGTAAGGCATGTTTATTTACCTTGTGTGTATATCTGGAGCCAGGTCATGTGACATGGTCAAAATTGTATATAGCCTTGAATTTTGTGCCACTGAATTTCATGCCACTGTATCTTGTGCCACTGTATTTCGTGCCACACTGCAATATACTACAGCTGTATGAGACTTTTGTGTATCAATATAAATCCTACATTGCTAAACTATTTATTTTGGTGCTATCCAGATATTGTCAAGTCCCATGAAGTATACCCAATCTTAGATTACCGTTAATCCCTCTCCATCTTTACCTGAGGATAGGGTAATTCTAATGCACACCTTATAGAGTCTAGCCGGCACTGCTGGGCCACCAGCTGCATCTCTCACTTCCCCAGCCGAATCAGATAGAGCTTATCAGGAATCTCCAGACCAGTCTACAGGGGTAGACTGTCAGCAGGAATAACATACCAGAGACAGGGATACCGGTACGGTTGCAGTTTAATTAGATAGCTTCAATCCTTCAGATGACTCCTTTTCGACTTCTGTGGATGTGGGGCCTGTCAACATGGTCCCGGTCCGCGGCTCGGATCGCCTCCCAGTGGGGCCCGAGCTGGTCAGACAGCTCGAGCAGACGATGATGGTCCCGATTGGTCCACTGTAGCGGGGTCACATTAAGTACACTAAATACAGTGGCTGGAAATTCAGTGGCACGAAATTCAGAAAGTCAAATCCTGCATTTCGGGCCACTGCATTTCGGGCCCCTACATTACTGAACCCGCTAACAACCTTAAGCAGTGGTATTTTGGTATTTACTATATATAACCCCTACCAGTTGGACTGTTTATAAAGAGCTCACAGTACAAGGTAATAGTACTTCACACAGGGTCCATGGAAGGCTGCCTTAGCCGACCGCAGCGCTCTAAATACAGTGTCTTGAAATTCAATGGCACGAAATTCGGAAAGTCAAATCCTGCATTTCAAGCCACTGCATTTCCGCACCATACATTACCAACCCCCCAATACCCTTGACTGATTTCTACCAAAGACTTCGCGGGGTGGGATCTTTGTGAACTGCTATGTATACTGTGCATGTCCTGAATGCACTGCACAGTCTCTATAATGTAACCTATAACAAGATTGTAAATGCAGCGCCTCATATTCCAATAATACAAAATCCGGAAAGTCAATCCTGCGTTTCAGGCCACTTCTTTCCCATCCCCGTGAATATCGATTCCCCGCCAATCAAGAATTTCCTAACTGCCATAGCCAAACTGGGCACAGCCTATAAGTATACCAGAATTATTATCTGATGTCCATTCACAGGTAAATATATATATATATTTACGGGGTTCCTGTACAGTCAGAAGAGCACATGGAAGAGATTCTACGGACTCAATAGGTATCATATATATCTACTGGGAGGAACCTGCTGGTACAGACCTTGTATATCCACAGGAGGAAAATAGCGACTCTCGGGCGGAACAACAACACAGCCAGCCTGGGAAGTCAATCTGGTGCCCTTGTAAGGTAGCGGGATGTAAACTGCTCAAGGAATGAATGTGATACAGGTGATACCGAGATTGGTTGCAGAGAATACACGAACTCAAATGCTGTGCCCCTTAATGGAGTGGCACAAAATCCCGGAGATCAAATATTGTATTCAAGCCACTGTATTTCCGCATCACGTGTTCGCGACCCCTAATCCCCTGAACTGAGAGGCTACAATTTTACCGCCTTTACAGTACAGAACTCTTACTAAATGCATTCGCTGGAGTGAACTCTCCCACAAATGAGTCCGCCCCTAGAATGCGAGGGATGACCATGGGGTCAAGCGGTATAATAATAGATTGATATTATACTAGTATGTACACCTCGCCGCTAGATTAAAACATTCAGAGAATCTCCCGGGGCCATTTAAAAGTGGGCGGTTGCTCCTTGGTGGGGGCGCGGGATGGCGGAGGGGAGAGGCGAGCGTTGGCGCCATCCCATCGGTTCTGGAGAGGAAGCCGCTGGGTCAACTGGGCGTGAGCCCGGTGTTTGGCAATCTGCCGCATGTGGTTTCTCGTCAGCTGGATACAGTGGAGCCGGAGGGGGATCTCTCGCCCGTCTCTAGAAACTCAACAGTCAGTAAGAAGGGTAGGCCATGGGAAGTGCTACTATACCGGAGGAGTTTGATCTTGTGGTTCCGCATCTTGTCTTTTAAGTTCACGCCGGTCCGGCTTGGGTGGATCTGTGGCCCACGGGGGTGCTTTTGGTCGGCCTCAAGAATCGACTCCCACCGCGGGCCAAAGATGGCAAAAAGCTCCACGAGTCGCTCATACTCGGGCTCTGTCCACTGTCGGGTGGCCTTTCGCTTGAGCTGCCGAGCCACCATGTGCGACTCGGTATCTCGGACCACAACGCGTTGCACCAACCACTGGATTCGCGCCTTCTCCCGTTGGCCCTGTCGAAGGTATTCTGTCTCCAGATCCAGCTTCATATCATCCTCATTTTCATCCTCATCCCCCCAGTCCGAGCTCAAGGTAACGATCGAGGTGGCATCATCACGCAGGTGGGACAGGGAAGGCGCCGTCGAGAACTCCAAGCCATCCTGCTCCAGGTCCAGCAGTGTCGGCGGCGACCGGTGGCTGGCAATGGCCTCTTCGGGATGGTTTGGCACGGAAGAACGGCCCCCCGGGGCCCTGATGGCTTGGCGGCGAGGACTGTCATGAACCCGGGATGGCTGGGGCCTTAGCTTCTCTTGAGAGGTGGTTGTTTGGTTGTCCTGCTGCGGTGGACGTCGCCTCCAGGCGCTGGAACGCTGCGGCAGGAGGTCAACTGACTCTTGGTCGGTATCAGCGGAACAGACATCCCGGGAAGCATATAAGTCAGCAATAACAGGGTCATCCGAGCGCTGTTTGCCATTGCCTGCGGCGTATGGACTACCGGGATACGGTTCCGCGACCCTCTTCTGGATCTGTGGGAACTGCTGGGTTATAGTGGTCTGCTGGCCCGACCGTTGGCTTGCGGAGCTTGGCATCCGCCGCTCGCTGCGCGCCTTGCGGGATTGGGACCCAGGAGGATGACTCAGATCACGGTTCATGGAGCCGGAAAGCCGTCCGTGGTGATCTAGACATCTCTGTTGGCTATAGGGATCCTGCTGGCCCGACGCTTGGCTTGCGGGGCTTGGCATTGATCGGTCCCGGGTGGCCTTGCTGACCTGGGACTCGAAAAGACTTGGTAAGTCATTGGAAGGCCGAGAGCGCGGTGTACGGGTACCCTGTTGAGTGGACAGTTCCTCTGCCCGGGATGGGCAAGGGGTGGAGTTGGCCGGCCGGGAATGGAAGTCACTCCATGTCGGTGAGCGTGATCCCCATAAAAGCTTATCCATAACGCTGCTAGAGGAGGGACTCGCTGTCTGCTTCTCTGTGAGGGTCTGCGGGACATTGCCGCGGTATGAGTAGTACTCCCTCCTCTTCTCTTCCATTGGGATTGATCCAGGCCCTGCTGGATTACATCAGCCATAGACTGTGTATAGTGCGGAGGGGGGTTGCATACCGCGAACATCCGGGTTATTTTCCTGGCCAGTTAGTATTTCACGGGATGTCTTGCTCTCATAGCAGAATGACCGGTTGCTACGCGGAGGAGGCATTCCCGCGGTCTGAATGGGAATCCACTTGAGTGACTGGAGTGAAAGTGAGTGGATGCGCAACCAGTTAAGTAGAAGGAAAATAGGAGGTTAGCACTGGGAGACCATCAAGATATGGGAGGTAGACTGGGTACACTCTACAGATTATGCCTTAGCCATACGCTGGCTCTTTGATGTCGATCCCATTCCAAAAGATGTACCCTGTCGGCCCTCATCATACTGGTTAGCCCGTTTAATGACTTGGGGGACCATAGCGCCAAATGACAGGTCAGAATTCCCCGCGGCACATTCACCAGGTATTCCGTGTCAAGGAAAGAATTACCCCTGAATATCGGACCAGGCTATACTTAGTGATTTCTCAACAGATGCCTATTGGCAGTGGGCAATATGAGAATTGGAAGTAGAACTTGTCTGAAGGCCCTGTAATAGCAGAAGGTGAAGATTCAATCATGCCATCTCGCGGACGCCCACGTCTGTATCCAACCACAGCGGAGAAGAATGCCGCTCGCGCCATCCGTCAGAAGCAATACAAGGCTAATCCTCTTCCCCCCCCACCGCTGCATACACGGCTGGAGCACTCGTTCATTACATGGAATCCTGCTGAAGGGCCGGTAGCTGATCCCCCCATCACCCAGACTACAGATATTTTTACAGATCTCCACCATACTATTCTTGGTGACGATGTAGTGGCACTGTTGGATTACACCAGTGACAGCTCAGCAAGTGTGGACCCCGGCATTAAGGATAATGCAGGTGAGGCGGATAACATGAATCTGGAGTGGGACAGCAACACTGGTAGCCATAATCACAATGATAGTCAACATAGAGATGGTACCGTGCTCCTCTGTCCACTGTCCTGGAGCCATAGTTGCTGACAGATTTTCTCACTAATTCACAGATGGAGACGAGCCACCGCCTTCCGGAATGCTGGCCGCTACCGACACGGAAGCCCCCAGACCGACATATATACGGGTTGCATGTCCAGCGGTGCCGCTAGCAGCCGACGATGTTCATCGACAGGCGATCCTTGCTCAGGAGCTTGCACAGCAGTTAATCCAGCATCATGGCTGTAAGGACCATCATCAATCTGGCCTGTCCTGTGAAAGTACCGAATCTGGCATCTTAACAGCTATGCCGCTGTCGTCTCTTATAAGGTCTCCATGCCCGGATGTTCTTTCTCAAGATGGAATCACGTCTTATCCCAT
>NW_022474774.1:0-83693 GCF_009176365.1 Aspergillus alliaceus
AATTATCTTCAAGACACGTAGAGTTATAGAAGTATCTAAAGTGCCATACCAGGTCTAGGGGATTGAAGGTGGACCGAGCCGTGTCTTTTGCTAATATTGATGGGGAGACAGACATGGTGCATGCGACACTTGCTCCTAGGCGTAAAAGGAAGCATCGAAGGCACAAAGCTCATCATTCCTAGGTCCTACTATCCGCCCCATGGCATTTTCTTTTCTTTCTATGCACAGTATAGCTTGTTCATAGGAGCTTCTGGTAATCTATTGCTCATTTATGGACTAAGAGACTCATGCAATACTTGCGTTATGGGTAGTTTTATAATAATAAAGGCCACCAGATTCTTCACTAATCCCAACCATCCCCTTCCCTCATGTAAAACTCCGTATCCTCATTCTCCTCAAAAGCAATCTCTGACAGGGGCTGTCCCTCCAGCCAATTAACCGCATGCTGTGCCGTCTCCCTCGCCCTTTCGCGCACCCTGAACGGGAGAATCTGACCTCTGTGATTCACTGCTAGCAGAAGCACCCAGCCCTCCTCGCAGGCCTTCCGATCCGCCACAAGGACTAGAGCAGCCTGCGACTGATCACTCTCCTCCAATTCTTCCGCCCGCTCCGCCCCACTGAAATGCCGCCAATCATCATCCGATATCCCATCAAAAAGCTCGGGGCAGTGCATCATCGCCGCAACCAGATACCCCGGCACGGAGCCCGGGCGTCCAGCCGCAATGCCCCCCACGACATCCGGGCCCTCCGCATCTCGACTCAGCTCCCTCCAGTCCTCGAAAACAAACTCCTCGCGGATGCATGAAACATGGTAGTTCTCGCGCCCCTGTTGCAGGACCTCCAGCCGGAGCCGTCTGTACGCGGTGTCCGCGGCATCTTGGCTGGTCTGGTCTGTGCCGCCGAACCAGGTCCTGATCCACAGCGTGCTGGATAGCATGTTGCTTATGGCGCGATCATCCTCGGAGAGGAGGTCTTGGGGAACCTCCGGGGGGAGATAGTCTGGGATTGGGTCTTCGAAGGTGGCGAGGGCGTAGTCCTGGGATTATTCGTTAATAATTACAATATAATAGGATAAATAAATAAACCCATAGATACATTTCGCCCATATTTTCCCAGCGCGATCCATTTCTCCACCAGGACTCTTTTCTGCTCATTTTGGGAGAGCGGGGACGCGGCGTCCCAGTTTGCCTTTATGGGAATTCAGTGATGGACTTGTGATGTTCTTGGGAACGGCAAGCTTACCAGGACAAAATGGTCAAATGGGAGATACCCGAACTCGGGGTGGTCGAGGCCTTCTCTCATTGTTGCTGTTGTTATTGGCGGTGGTGGTGATGAATGGAGTCGGGGCAATTGGTGGGATGAGGGGAGTCAAAGGGAGCGGGATGGCTGAGACTTGAAAATATTAAGAAACCAAAGGATTTTAAACCTACTGTTAGCTTTTATCTAGAGATAATTAAAGATTCTACTGAACCAAGACAGTATATAAACTGGCAGTATCTAGATAAGTTATCTTAAAGCTTAGGCTTAGAGAAAACTGACTCTTAAGAAATAATTAAAACTAGACTGTGCAATTAATAAATAAGAAATATTCGGGAGTTTATTAAAGAGAACTTATTTCCAGGAATATATTTATTTTTGATACTTATATAATCCTAATAATGACCTATGTCTAGCCACTAGGCTTCAAAACAAGCATGCAATTTACTAAGCTAAAGTCTTCTATCTACTTTTTTTTTCTCTCTATTTTTACACTAGGAAGCGATAGAGAGATAGATAAAAATATATATAGACTGGCCTGTTAAAGACAATTAACTGGCTTCTTAATACAGCTACTGGGACTAAAGAGTTCAGCTATGTCATGCAAGATATATTCTTCTTTAAGGATATATACCTGAACTGGGCATGTCCAAGTACTGAATAGTACAACAGTCTATACTCCCGCCAGGATAGAAGAGGATGGCGTCCCCTTCTATCTAAAGGTAGGCAAAGCAGCTTCCCATCTCCAGAAGACCAGACCAGGGTAGCCCAGGCGCTTCTTCTATCGTTTTCCAGCATATATTATTCAGGTTTGTTGCTTCAAGCATGTATTTCGCGAGTTCCTAGTGAGATATCTGTTTAGGTAGCTCGTCCAGTTGCCCCTGGGAGGCCGCCGAGTGACATTAAATAGAAATCAACTCAAATCAAATCCCCTGAAGCTTCCTTCTGATATAGAAAATTAATATCTATCGAAAGGGTATCCGATCTTCAGTAGGCTTCATGAGTGTAGCTGATATAGCTTCGCTCTGTCCTTCTTTCCCTGAAATCGCAACGTCTTTCATAACGTGGAAGCGACTGACACCTCATTCCTCACCTCAACGTCCAATTGGCACTACAACCCCACTTTTCCGCGAGGAATCTCCACTTGGCTGGGCTTCCCATTTGACAAGTCTTTATAAGACCTGGGAGCTTAGAATATTGGTTTGTCTCACCGCTTGGCGCAGCAACCTTACTCACATCACACCGCTGGCGTGAAAGAAATTAGTCCGCCTTATTTCTGGTGCTGTAAAGAGAGGTGGAGGCCCACTGGCTATGTGTTTGCCGCCTGTATACTCTGATGCAGTCCAAAATTTGTGCGGAAATGCCATAGCGGCTACGCGAAGCGGCCTAGAACTCGTGCTTTTCAAAGCGCAAAGGTGTTGTTGTCCAATAGGGTCAAGGAGATTGAAGGATAACAGATAGGATTATTAGTGGAAAGATAGACACCCCCGAGGGAGAAACCCGCCACGTTCAGCCCAAAGGCGATGGCGCCCCGGACCTCGTATAGGATTACACCAAGCCGCTGGGTCAATATTCCGTCCAGCACTCAGTCTTAAGAGTGGTATGCATCTAGCACTTCGGGCTCTTTCCAAAATATCCATGGATTCAAGTCAGAGGTTATGTTGGCTGCTTACTTGCATCTGCTGCTGACAAAAATACGCACGTCAGCCTCGTCCGAAAGACACAAAAATTGCATAGCCTTTGACGGTTAAAGATTTCTTCTATTTCGCCCTCCTACAGGGTCTAGGGACTATTTTTCTGGTAATGTATTTTCAGCAACAACTCGATCGCTGACCCTTCCAGTGTCCACTAGTGTATGAGGCATGAAACGTGGCAGTGCCATTCTCATTACTATGTCCCAAAAGGCCCCTCTTGGCCACTTTGTTCGGCGAGGCATATAGATCACGATAACAAAACAAGATACTATTGATGGTCCCAGAAGCCGAAGCGTGTCCTGAAAAGGGCGTACTTGTCCATTTACATGACAGCACAAACCAAAATATATTTCTAAGTATGATGCCCTAAATCTCAATGGGGATGCGAAATCCGGACGTTCCTCATATTAAAATATCACCAAAGTCCAAGTTCAGGCCCTTCGTTGGGTATCAGTATTGTAGCGCATTTCATATCCCTGCTACGGCTTCCTCCCTTCAGCAACCCCAATTATGTCCCCATGACCAGGACCATGTCAGCGTCGTATCCAGAGTGAGTGTCAGCTAGCCATTGCAGGACTGATGGGATTAGTTCCATTCCTAAGGTTTCATCTGCGGGGTACAATACAATGGAGACAAACAGGATCTGCATGCCTGAAGAACATAAGGCAGAGTTGGACGCGGCATCATTTCCTAGATAATTCCTAAGTTTAATCTCTGCTTTCCTTCCCTTCCCTTTTCTGATCTGCAGCTATCCACGATTTGTTACCCAGAGTTCGTCGTGTCGGCAATGATCATCGACGAAAACAGATTATGGCCCTCAGAACCCGATGGACGGGTAATAATCTCTATCGGATTCTCAGAGCATGGACATCATGATCGCCGGGACGAAGTGAAAAAGGTCGCTAGGAAATGGGAGAAAGCCTGTCCCTGCATTCACTTTAAGTGGACTAGAGACATTTCCGAGTGCGACGTGCGTATCAGCTTCAAGGGCGATTTGAGTTGGTCTGAAATTGGCAACACTGCAGCTGACGATCTCGACCTTGAACATCCAACAATGAAACTTCCCTGGGTAGGGGAGAAGGCCCTGAGGAGGCGCCACATACTGCACGAGTTTGGCCATATGCTTGGTGCTGAGCATGAACACTGTTCTCCAGATTTCCCATGGGACTTTGACAAGAGCCAGGTGGTGGAACACTTCAAAAGAGAAATTCAAACGAAGCATCCGGCATGGTCAACAAAAAAAAAGAAGGATGAGGCAACGGCTCGCGCGAAGCGCGACGTGCTTAAGCATTTGGATAAAAGAGATCTTATATGGTCGTCATTTGATGATAAATCCATTATGCTGTATCCCATAAAAAAGGAATGGTTGCAGTATAACCCATATGACGACATCCCACCAGAAGACTTTGACGAGAACTATGAGCTTTCACGCAAAGACAAAAAGTACATGAGGAAAGCCTACGGCTGTACATGTCTAGATCCGAATCCACCAACCCCTCCGCCAATCCCTCCACCGAATCCAGTTCCCTATCCAGGCGGTTTCGTGTACGGTGGACTACCGCCGAATTGGCAGCCAATCGCACCCCCACCTTCGTAGTCCAAATAATGGGCCAAGAGTTATATTACTGGCAGATAAGATAGGGTTGTTTGAGTCCGTGGTTTATCGTGGAGATGTACCAGTTCCTTATGAGGACGGCGGCGTTGTTGAGCAGACGGAAATTATTGATGTAGATAACATCTCGAGGCTTACGTGCTTAATCTGTAACGCTTCTCCTGAATCTGTGTTGCCAAGAATTGAAGGCGAGTCTGGGCTTAGCTCTGAAATTTTAGGGAGCAGTCTGAACTACTACTGTCTTTGGCGCCTGAACGTATTATCTAG
Organism: Aspergillus alliaceus; assembly: GCF_009176365.1. NCBI lineage: Eukaryota > Fungi > Ascomycota > Eurotiomycetes > Eurotiales > Aspergillaceae > Aspergillus > Aspergillus alliaceus. The sequence continues at coordinate 4,831 of NW_022474774.1, forward strand.
AAGCTTAGAAGGATGTTGGAAGGCGAAGGTGTCGATTGAAAAGGGGGTAGCCCTATTGGCTGTTTAACTAGTACTAATGATAATGCACCGACGTGACCAAATGGGGGAGTAGGGAGTGAGGGTTCATCTGTCCCAACATAAACTAAAAAACAGCCAGTCGCGCTGCGCCAACTTAATCATGCTAGAATATATTTGTAGAGCCTATATGAATGGAATAGAATGTATCACAACTACCAAGACAGGTAGGTAGGTACATATCCTGTAAAGTTTCGGCAGCCTGTGTAGGACACGCTAATTGTGCTCATCATACCTATTGATATCCTTCTTACCGTTTCTTGCAGTGCTCAAGAGAGTCCAGGCCCTCAGAGAAGCCAACCGTAATCCTCGGTACCGATTCTTGCTCCACTAGCCGGGTAATTAACAAAACTGGTCTACCTGCACTCTACCGTCGGTAAATTCAACCGTCATCGATCTGCCGTGCAGAATCCATACAGCACCGACCATCCTGGGAACCAAAAATGGAAAAAAGGAAACAAAAGGTAAGTCCGGGCCTTATTTCGTGTATGTACCGCAGCACTAGCTTACCATCATGATTGGAGCGCGATTTTCATTATCCTTCTCAGGCTATTTCTCAAGCGTCTCGAAAGCAATGCAGCATGCCAGAAAGAAACGACGTGAGGGTTCCTCTCCCTCGTCAATCACGTCAGGAAGTATCGCAGGGCACTACAGACACATTTTTTAAGGTAGTGAAGCTCGGAAAAGTATCTCCTGCTTGCGTAGACTGTCGGAAGAGCCGAGTAAAAGTGAATTACGACTTCTATAACACATCCTTCTAGATTAGATGCTTTTCTCCAGACTAATTTGCACTAACTGGCTAAAGTACTGCTCTCCAATAAAGATTCTGACAACAGGTCTTCGCAGATTGGGGACGCAATCACTGCATTACTGTCCTCCTAGCCAAACAGTTACCAACTCCATCGTCAAAGCCATCTACAAACATTTTACCATTAGGTCTGACCGTCAGCGGAGTTGACGTGCAACGACAGTTACATGCTAAACGTCCGGTCAGCCAACTAATTCAATGGACCCCTGTCAATGTGGCTGGCTGGTTGTATCCTGCCACGAACCTCACCGTGATTCGCGGCAGGCTGTCCGTGAGATTACCCCGCCTGTAGACCAGGCGATATGAATGATGTGAATATGTGAATAGGACACAGTCATGTTAAATACACATCCCTATCATTTGTTTCAACTCCGGTAGCAAAGTATCAGACAAGAGACACCTTCACTCATCATCGTCATCATCATCAAAAGCCTCGATCAACCGTAATATTTTCTTGTTCCCGTACTTCTTGGCCAATCCTCTGGGCGTCCTTCCCTTTCTATCTTTTCGATCAGGGTCAGCGCCCTCCTGAAGCAAGATATGAACAACTCCCCTTTCATCATCATCCACAGCGAGATGCAAAGCCGTCTTGCCATCATTGTCCTGTTTATCCACTTGAGCTCCATGGTCTACCAGGGTACGTGTAGTAATATCATCAATGTAAGCCCGATGCAGCGCTGTCCGGCCGTTGTGGTCCGCGGCGTTTATTTTCGCCCCTTTCTGTAAGAGAAGTTTTATGACGGATTCATTTCCCACCGAGGCGGCGAGCATGAGAAGGGTTTTACCCCTGGCATCAGTCTCGTTGACATTGGCCCCGCGGGAAATGAGTTGCGCGGCGAGAACAGCATTCGACTGCATGATGGCTTCTTCAAGCGTGTACCCATCGATACTGTAGTCCGGGACGGGAACTCGGGGCTGCTACTGTGGTTAACATTCGGGATACAACACATCCTGTGCGCTGAGAGAACATTACTTACTCCGTTTTGAGGCATGGTTGATGCAACTTATATAGTTTTGCTCCAGCAGATATGTATGAGGACGTAGCGAGGACTTTCCGACAACTGTTTGGTGAGATTGGCCTTTAGGGAATATATACCTTATAGAATTCCAACAGCCCATGCAGTCTCAGGCTGAAGACGAAATAGGATGATACGACATTAATACCACTTAAAATACCGTCCAGGGAGTACAAGATCATTTCTGAAATAAGATCGATTGAAGTCACGCTTTGACTATGCGACCCAGTGCTAATGACCCACCAACACCCCCCGTTCGTGTACGAAGCAAAGCCCAGTATTATTTATCGTCCAATACTTTGGGGCACCCAGACCCGGAAAGACCCCACTGGTGCGTCTAATGCACGCGTCCCCCAGGTGAATTTGCTGCGCTTGACTGCGTTATTGCAGTGTGACGTTTTTCTCATCTGCGATACAACCTAGTAAGCGTATCTTTATCCAAATGTATGACACAGTCATCGCCTCTTCTGAGTTACCTATACAGCTATTACAACTGTTGTCGGGAATCACCGGTCAATAATGCAGCCTGTCGGTGCCATTAGCACTCGGCGATCATCTTGTCTCTCAGTTCATTGAAGCCAGTCTGAGCTGACGTGTGAGCGTATTCTCCAAACCCCGCAGTCAAAGCTGACAGCTCTCGGCCCCTGATTAATGCGTACATGACCACATCTCAAGGCCAGTAGGCTGGTACTACAGGCTGGATAGTTTGGTGGGCTGGCTGAGGTCTGTGAGGGGTTGAATACTCCAATGGCCTGCCCTCTCAGAAACTCGGCGGCTTGCTTTCTGATCCGGACTGTGGAACTCTCCGGGATGGCTCGGTAGCCCATAGCACGAAAGTCTGTCTCGGAGGCTTGTGTCTGACTTAGCCAACGGCTCGATATGGACGTTAAACTTGATTAACAATAATAATAATAAAGTCTCTGAGAGACATTCTCTCTCCTAATCCCCACACCGGCGCGATATCTGCTTCGTGCCTTGTCCTCGATAGCCTCGGGACCCCATCGACCGGTATAGAAGCAGATGAAGGATATTTTGAGTATTTCAAGGGTTGGATGAGAACTCTACCACAACATTTTGGTTTTTTTTTTTTTTTCAGGCTTCACGCTTTCCCCTGAGTGCCCTGAGAGCATAGCTCAGGGGAGAGGCAATAGGAACTATCACATCCACGCTGTGATGGACAAATGGCCATTGGAACTTAGACAATCCCTTTAAATCCTTTCTATACTCTTTGAGTCGTGTCTTTGAGGTTGTATAGTGTTCATCCAGAGCCATGGGAAATAATGAAAGCGGGTGACCTCTACATCTGGGGACTTGAAGGCCATAAGGCAACTTCTTGTGTGCAGAACGATCAGAATTTAGACTTTTAAGAGGAGTATACTGTCTAGATATAAACGGGCTCTAACTACCTAGTAGGTGTCTGTGGTGTAGGTAATGTATTAAGCACTAACATGAGAACCCATCGTAAACGAAATCAATCCATGTAACTTTCAGAGAGTCTTAGTTTAGTCATGGTAAGATCAGAGAAACTCCCAGAGCTTTACCTATCTTCTGACTTCAATCGCAGCATATCATTGTAATATCAGTTTAATACAAGCATGCAATGAAATATCTGGCAAATGGCAGTGGCACAATGAAAGCATTTTATCACTTATCCCAGACATTCACCCAGATCCAGAGGAGGCACGAAAGCCGTGATGCTCTCTCAGATTCTACTATGGCGCTGATAGTATCTCTCGGTAAAATCGATGGGAACCTTACCCTCATCTTGAAAGTCTGCAAGTAAGCGAGAGACTCAAAGCGTTGCCAGCCTTAGCTAACCTCCATGGTTGAAGAGTAGATACAATGCTTTCTTTGCAGTATGGAAGACCGACAATGTTCTTCCGAGACTATACGGCTGAAGTGTGGAATAAACTTGCCTCGGGCGGACATGTGTCGACCACGCTCAAGTTATGCCCTGTCATGATCTGCATCCATATCTTCATGCCATATTTTCAGATATTATTAACATTTTTGATCTACTGAATATCGATCCACCCCAGTCTATACTTGATCTATTGGGATTGAGGAGGTCTTAGTCTCAATTTGCTATCGCCTTCTACGGTTTATTCCAATACACCACTCTGCGGGCGGAATCGAGTCGCAAACTGCGTGCCACCTTGGGTTGCTTATGTTTATCATGACTACATTCTTCCAAATCGGCCAAAATCAGATCGTAGTCTTCAAGGTGTTATCTGTGCGCTTCCAGGATTTGCATAGTGACCTATGCGAGCTCGAGCAAGGCTTAAGTCTTAGGTTCATGGTCCTTGGTGGAATTTGGTCTCCGAAAGATCTAAATAGTGATTTGCTTGCTTCAAGGATACAAATATTGGCTGAGTGGCAAGGAATTGGCAGCTGGAGCGAACTTCGATGCTGTATTGGCAAATTTCCATGGATACAAGCTATACATGATCAACCTGGCCATGATCTATGGAACCAAGTCCGACACGACCGCTAAGGGTTGATTGTCTAATGATGAACATAGCTGTACTGTCACTCTTCCTCATTTTACATTATTTGAGATCACGCCCAAGTGATTACTCACCACGCAAAAGTCTGGCCAACCAACCTTTCAGAGACATCCCAGAGCTTCTCGGCCTCTTCACTAGATATGGCGAGAGGATGAGCTTTACCACTTATCTGACAACTGTCCAGATAGGATCCCCAATTTTCGCTGCCGTTTTTGCTTTTCCCGACCCCTTGAGCCAGTTTTGGGTCCAATGCAGCGACCAAACTCGTTGATTGCCCCCAGCGCCCAACGTTCTCGGCTTAAAAACGCTCTTCCTCAACTCCGCAAAAGCTTCCAGATCCTTCAACGACATGTTCCGGCCCAGCTCGGTGTCAATGACCCCAGGATGTAAGGATAGAGTCAACATTCCATGCTTGTCGAATAATCGCTTATTTGCCGCAATGCCAAAGAGTACATTTGCACCCTTGCTACGATTGTACCCATCGAGAGGAACATAAAGGCTTCCTCGATATCCAGACATCCGCGCATCTCAAACGACTCATAATTCGGCTCTTCTTCTGCGGGCAGATCTTTGTTCCTTCTCTCAAAGTTCATGTCACTCCAGCGCATACCAGAGGCCTGGACCGAAGCAGAGCTTACATTGACAACTCGCGTGGCGCCTGTCGGGTTGCTTTCAGCAGCTTTGATCAACTTAGGCATGATCAGACACGTAAGGAGCCAATGTCCCAGGTGATTTGTTGCACAGTGCAGCTCAATACCATCCTGACTCAATGTGCGTTCTTGAATGCCCATTATCCCGGCGCTGTTGATGACAATATTGATCGTGGGTACGTCGGCCCAGCTCATGATCTCGTAGGCTGCATTCCGAACTGACTCTAGGTTGGGGAAGTCAACCTGGAGACCGCGATAGTTGACCTTAGGGAACTCCTCAGAGCGTTGATGGACTCCTTGATTTTGATGGGGCTGCGACCGGTAAGCATTAGAAGAAAGGGCGATTGAGAGGCCTGCCAAATTGATATGGGCGAGGTGTATGCGAGACTCAGGGAAAAGTTACAAAGGCTTGGGTGGTGGATAAGCCGGTGCCACCGCGATTCACACCCGTAACCATGATTGTCTTGCCGCGGATTTCAGACGCAAACGCCCCTGCGACGTCAAGTGCTTCAGTGTTTTCGTTGAATTTGGGATAGGTCGTGGTAGCCATCCTGTGTCTATAACATACAACAGAAAGAGAAAGACGGGTTTCGTTCTGTAGATGGAGGTCTTCTACTTGGGCAAAAGGATTCTTTTTTTTTCCAAGGGCCATATCTAGGTAGCATCATGGCCCATGAGACATCTCTCCATTTTCTTATGGAAGCTCTCATGACCAGAGCCGACCAATGAGAGATTTACTACCTGTTTTGGTTAAGCGATATCAAGGCGGGTTAGCCTCAGCCAATGAAAGATTTGTTGCCTGATTAGGTTAAGACGATCTTAAGACCTAGGTAGCTTCTAGTATCGAACTGTTTGTCTGCGGAAACTATAGGACATTCCATTTCAGGAATAGGGCTAGATAAAGGCCCCTTTCTGCTCATCGGGGCAAGGCGGAAGTGTGTGTGCTGAGATGGAATATCGTTATTAACTCTTGAAGGTCAGGATCTGGGCCAGTTGGCGTTGATCGTTGATTCTGCATATGAGGTTCCACCTAGACGACGATCTAACGAAAAGCGCACAGGCGCTAGGCTATTTAGGAAGGCTCTGCTGTCAACATCAACACCGTAGGCAACAGGATAACGGCAGTCAAGATGGCTGTCACCGCTCGTTGCGGAGATTCTGCCAGTGTTGTTGTGCCCCAAGGGCTCCTCGGTAGAGGCTGGGCAGCCATAGTGCCATTGTAGGTCTCTTTTTAGTTCAATTCGTGGAGCGACCTTTGCTATTGCCGCCGAGAACGGCTTGTGCATAACCGCTGTTGGGAGGCATGACTAGCTTTCCTTTCAACACCCTAGGGTACTTGAAAGGCCAGGTATTGTTGCAGCTCTGTAGTGGTCTACTCGGATACAGCCCTGGGGGTCTCAATCACCGAATCCGACGTCTCTCCGTTTACACCAAACTCGGTGGCCTCTGGCTATATAGTACACTTTTATTCCCGTGCGTACTTTAGATTTGGAAAGCAGACTGTATAACGATTTGCATTTTAGCAAAACCCACTGCAAGCATTTTAAGTGGAAGAAGCTTGCTTACCTCAAATACAGCAACTTATTGGTCTCAGCTATAGTCTAAATTTATACCTTTTCGAGCATTCCTGCCATGCTGCAAGGAGCTGCATAGGGCAGTTATCCGGATGGGAGGGCTCCGCTAATAAAGACAGCTAGACACCAAGTTGTGAGTACATGTATATACTTTCAAGCCACAACACTACAAGCAAGCCAACCTGCCGGAATGAAATCCAAAAGTTGATTTGGTGCCGAAAAATTAAAAAAAAAAAAAAATAAATAATAAAAACAAAAAAAGGAAAGGGGAATAATAATAACGGGAGACAAGGCGTGTTCATCCGACAAGATAAATGATATAGTGGGGTGCGCCCAGGAGCTTAAAAGTGCTTTAAAAATGGGACAAGAAGAAATAATCCAACGAGCGCCCATTTTAGTTCTCCAATTATAGCTTCCTACACGGAATGCATAAAGCTCTATGCTTCAAAGTGAAATTGCGTTCATTCTGCATGGGCCAGCGGTATTGCCGACGGGACTAACTGCTCGATGAGGTCGTACGGCCAACATGATATTCAGAGCACGGACTCACCGTGGATGTCTACTCATCTTATTGGCCCAGCTTAGGTGTGATATATCTGGTACATGTTAGAGTGTTTTTCCATTCTCGCTTAAAAGTATATTCTGTATCAAACACCCAGTATGATCAAACTTTTGCGAGTTAGACAGGTCTCAAGCGCACTGATGTGATGTGATGTCTCTACGTTATTTGGAAATCCCAATTAGCCCGACTATGACTAAAGACAATTTTATGCCTGAATTGGTTCGAGTAATCTACTTCAACGATGCCGGACTTCAGCTTGGGAAGTAGCCTATGATCTTCTTCCTTATATGGGAATGATATATAAGGCCCCCCGATCACCGAGTTAGTATTCAGCCTACCCAAGGTAGCAGGCATCCAAGAAAGCGAATAGCAAGCACTGGAAGATCTGGATACAGAGCTATAAGATTATATTCAAACCTTTCGCGGACGGCGACGCTATTAAAACACGGGGTAGAGGTAGTTAAACAGCACCGGCTAGGCTCAGGATCTACTGTGTCACAGACCAGAAAGCAACCCAAGTGTATCTGGGTCGGAAACAATTGTAACTAATGATTGGGGTGAATTTTCGAGAGGAAGATAGGAGAACTTTATCCTTTTTACGGAAAAGCGAAACGATAAGTCGACTCGGGTGTCCATTGCTGTTGATACTTCAAGCAGGCTTAGGCTTCTATCGAAACTATGGGCTGTCGCCAAGGGCTCTGCGTATGTAGTAGGAGCAGATTGGTCCGAACTGCTCGAACCTTTGTTGTTACTGTGCCATCTCATCAGAACAGAGAGATCCTGTTGGCTATATCCCCCACTGTGTACCTTAAGCGATAAGAGCTAGCTGGCAAAATCCCTACCCCGAAAGCTGGAGGTCAGACAAAAATACTGAACGATGTCAAGCTATCAATTGCGAGCCTTTCTTTTAGTCTTGAGATCACTGCTCCTAGACTCCACGCGATCAAGCACAACTAGTGTTGAACATGACCTACCTTGGGAATCACTAGCAAGGCCACGCACGACATATGCGAAGAAACAACAAATAAAACGATACAAAGAGCATTTTCTAATTGCATTATTTGCTAGAATACTTAGTGGGTATTCCCAAATGGAGGTCTTATAAGCTGCCTTTACCTTCGATCTTCCAGTGAAGAGGGCCTGTTCCAGTGTCTAACACACGAAGCCCCATGGGGAGAGATAATGTCGAAGAATAAAATAAGTGGCCGGGGTCAGAGTAAGGTGAAGAGAGGGCGACCACAACTACCACTGAAGGTCCATTAGAGGTTATAGCAAGAAACAAGATGGGAATAATGAACGTATCTGTTCTTGGAGAAGATCAAAATATTTTCTTCCCACAACATTCCGGTTTCGGTTTCATAGCACGGTGGAAATGGATGTGTTGTGTCTGGATTGATATTGGGTCCATTCAAAAGTAATGCGATGAATATTTGAAGGCAGCAGTGATTCATGAGGTTTATCCGGCTAGACTCTTTCCGCGTTCATGTAGCTGCTGCTATGATGCACATAATGTTATCGTTGAGCCATTCTCTTTATTGGCTCTGTATGCTCAACAAAGCAGCAAACAGTTAGGGCATGCTGTCCACAGAAAGAGGATCAGCCTGCAATAAGAATATTATGCGGTAAGATTCGTCGATAATTCTGGTGCGTCAGGATGGTTAGACATGTCTCTCACTGTCAATAGTAAAAGACACCCTTCGGCGTTGTACGCTATACGCCGAGTGAGCAGAGGTATAAGTGAACAATGCAATTCACTTCTGCCCAATAGGCTACTGCATTATAGGCCCTCTGCATGTGAAATAGCCTTATCTCGGACATGAGCACCGACTCGGTCTCCGGCACCCGTGATCCACAGTCGGCGGGACCAACGGCATGCCGGTCAAAATTCGAGATCTACAGATACATATAAGGATCGCCTGGAGCCAAGGAAAGTGTCTGGCACTGTTATTTGAAGTTTCGCTGGACGAGTACCTCTTTCCTTGTCTTGAGGTATGAACCTCACCCATTTGCAAGCATGAGCGAATCCGACCTTGAATCGCAGCCTGCACGAGCAGCAGACGAGGCAATTGAGGAAAAGGTGTCTTCAGAAACGGGGAAGGAAAAGTCAATCATGGGATATGAAATGCCTCTATGGCGAAAATGCGTTATTACATTCATAGTCAGCTGGATGACCCTGGTTGTCACCTTTTCGAGTACATCCCTGATACCAGCGACCCCTGAAATCGCCACAGAATTCAACACCACCGAGGAGACCCTTAACCTCACCAATATGGGTGTCTTATTTGCCATGGGCTATTCTTCGCTAATTTGGGGCCCTCTTAACAAATTACTCGGCCGCAGGACGTCCTACAACCTGGCCGTTGCGATGCTGTGCGGGTGTACTGCGGCTACTGCGGTCTCCGTTAATTTAAAAATGTTTATAGCGTTTAGAGTTCTGACAGGCTTGACCGGGACATCGTTCATGGTATCAGGACAAACGGTCCTTGCGGATATCTTTGAGCCGGTGAGTTTCTATTCTGTTGTGGGCGCGCGTCCCAATAGTTGCCGTACTAAAGCAGCCTGGTCCAGGTTGTCCGTGGTACAGCTATGGGGTTCTTTATGGCAGGGACTCTTTCAGGGCCGGCAATAGGTAATTTTTTCCAGCCTTCCCTATCCTACGACGTAAAACGCAGCCAGAGAACTCAAGGCTAAATTCTATTTAAAAGGTCCCTGCATTGGTGGAATCATTGTCACCTTCTCTGGCTGGCGGGTCATATACTGGCTGCAACTCGGAATGAGTGGTCTCGGACTGATTCTGGCCTTCTTCTTTGTCCCCAACACCAAAGGGGAGGTTGAACCGGACCCCAAGAAGTCTCAGCCCCTTACCGTAGTCTCGGCTATTCGTGAATTCAATCCTTTCCGGATTTTCAAGCAGTGGCTGTACCCGAATGTCTTTCTCGCTGTGAGTACAAATTGATTCCACCCACCTACGGCTGCCATGGTGCCAAGTGAACGTGGGATCCCTACAGATGCTAATTTAATCGAACGAAGGATCTAACATGCGGATTCCTCGCTGTTTTCCAGTACTCGCTTCTTACCTCCGCTCGCGCAATCTTCAACCCGGTCTTCCATCTCAACACTGCCCTGGTCTCAGGCCTGTTCTACCTTGCTCCCGGTGCTGGGTTCCTGGTTGGTAGCATCGTCGGGGGCAAATTTTCCGATCGCACAGTGAAGAAGTGGATTGTTCGTCGCGGATATCGCCTCCCCCAAGACCGGCTGAACAGTGGACTGATAACTTTATTCGGTGTGCTACCTGTCTCGGTCTTAATATACGGGTGGACGCTCCAGGAAAGAAAGGGCGGCATGGCGTTGCCAATCATCGTGGCATTCTTCGGCGGATGGGGGCTGATGGGGAGCTTTAATTGTTTGAATACCTATGCAGCCGGTTGTTTCCTATTTTATTCCCTCGTGGGCGCATGAGACTGACAACTGCATAGAGGCATTGCCGCATAAACGGTACGAGGTCATGGCAGGGAAATACATAATCCAGTATTCGTTCTCGGCGGGGAGCAGTGCGCTTGTGTTGCCGGTGATAAATGCTGTCGGTGTTGGGTGGACATTTACCATCTGTATGGCGTGTCTACTTGTTCGCTTTGTAAAGGCCACGATGACTGATTGACAATAGGTGTGGCCTTTTCGACAGTGGGTGGTTTAATCACCATGTCTATTGCGAGGTGGGGATTGGACATGCAGAGATGGGCAGAAAGGACATTTCGCATACCTGGTAAGCTTCTGTTCATAATTATTGGTTTCCACATATTGATGGGTAAGCCAGAATCATGATAATGAGATGGACGACCATGCGCCCAATGGAGGCGCAAAAATTAGTATGATAGGCATACTAATCGAACCGGGAAATAAAATAGATGTATAGACATTGCGAGAAAACCTTCCTAGACCAATCCACTGGAAATAGAATTAAGCAGCTATATTACATCTGGACTGTTTCTCAGAGCCGAGGCTTCATGATCTTTGCTCGAATTACTGAATGGGACTAGAGAGAAAACAACGGCGCCAATCCCATCCCTACCAGATGCCGCAAAGTGGACTTGCAATGGAGATAGAACATGCATACGGGCCTATCAACAACGTGCAAAGCTCGGAAATGCTTGGTCCATACCCTTCCCATGTAACGCGACCCACAATGATCTACGGCCGCAATGTTACTTGCCACCGTGTCTATCTATCTCCTTTGAAACATCGGCGTTCGGCGGCCGGGATAGTGGGTCGAATGCCATATCCAATATCCTTCGTATCAATGATAGCTCCGACAAAAGTACGAAAATATAACCTCGGAGAGCAGGGATGACATTCCTTCGCTTTACCCGAGAGGACTGGATTTCATTTCCGAACCTATGCTAAAGGCCTACCTCGAAAATTATCGGGTCAAGACGGCCACGTGTAATTCCCTTGATGAGGGCTTTGTCGAGATAAGACGCTCTTACTCAAGTATAATGATGTTCATGTGTTTGATTATGGCAGAATTTTGTTATATTGTTTATCAGACTACTTAATAATACGAGCTAGAAGAGTCCCCTAGCTAGTTAGGGTATTGCAAGCCGGATAATACGGTGGAATTAAAATAGATTTATATTCATTCTAGCTCGTCAAGTTAAACTAAGAATTTTCGCTAATGCGACCCTTATGCGAATGGCGATTTCACCGGGCTATTCAACAAATCGAGCAATGGCCGGATGTCGTCGGCGGTGTCCAGGTTAAGCACAAGATCTTCAATAGCTTTGACCTTCGTTGCATCAGTCACACTGGTTGCAAGGTTGCGGTATTTTTTCAGGATCAGCGAATTCGGGATGGGTTCCTTGACTCCCTGGGGTTTCTCAACGGTCTCCGAGACCTGGGTGCCATCATTGAACTCCACCAAAACTCGGCCTGAGCTAACACCATAGAAAGCATCGAACTCCTCGCTACGAGATGAGGAAATCTTCTCCGCCAGCTCCCAGACCTCCGGCCTTTCGAGGTTGTTATCATGTTCGGAGAATTGAGCCAGTAGGCACTGCTGGTCGACCATCGTGGCGGCTAAAATATAGGAAATACTCATTTGAGCTGCGATCGAACTGATGGGTCTTTCACTGGGGATCCATCCGCAGTGGCTATAGGAAGAGCTGCACAATTGCACATGTGCATGGCGGATGTTCTTGAGATTTGATTTCGCAAAGAGGTCGGGATACTTCTTCTGCAGGTTTTCGAGTGCCTCAACGGCGCCATGGGTAAGGCCACAGCAAGCATACAGCTTGACCCGAAGTGTGAACGTATGCCAGAATGTGCCCAGCTCCGCTGTCACCTCTTCTTCTTTGTAAGCGGGTGTTTTGCCATTGCCTTTCGTGAACATGGTGAGGAAACCCCCATATGGGACTTCCAGGACGCCTTTCATGGCCTCGTAGCCACCATGCGCCAAGAGGCCTCCGAGGAGCCCATTTCGCGACGCAAATCCATGCTGCACCCGCTTCACCATACCTCCGTACTGCGCGGACATCAAGCCGCAAGCTTGGGTACATGCGATTCCTACAGCATCCTCCATAGACTCCGGGGAAAGACCGAGGAGCTTTCCTGAGGCCAAGGCACCAGCCGGGGCACCATAGACTGCACCACAGTGCCAGCCGTTGTTCAAGAGATCAGCTCCGTAGATGGCCTTGCCAATTCGGGGACCTGTCTCAAATCCCACGATTGATGCCAGGATAACTTGCAGACCTGTCACAGCTTTCTCTTGTTGATTCAATACTTCACTTGCGGCAAATATGGCTGGCAGAGCAATGCTTGCTGAGTGGAGTGGAGCTTCGCTGTGGTAGTCATCCAGTTCGGTTGCTTGGATGAATGCAGCGTTCATCATCGCAGCTGCAATGGGACCCAATTTCTATCACCGAAATATATCGTTAGATCCATTGAGTAGGACGATCAAACTAGAGGCATTAGAGAACTCACCTTGTCGTACCCAATTATACTGCACGAGCCGGCTGGCTCGAAGCCCATCGTCGCCTCGGCATACTTCTCAGACCATGGCACCTTTGCGCCCACGAGCGCACAGGCAATACCATCAAGAATGAGATACTTCGCCCGCTCCAAGACATCGGCTGGGATATCTTCAGCCTTCAAGTTGGATGCCCAGTCGCAGATTTGAGCGGTAACTCCCTTCTGGCCGTTCTGGGCAGACTCCGTCGCATGCATCTTGCTCAGTCAGATTGAGTTAGAATAGAAGAAGATAGAAACAATAAAAAGGAAAGGAAGGCCTGGTATTTGGGTTCTGCACAGAGTACAGGTGCAGTGATGGTTGTGCCACGAACTGCCCAGTATATATATGTCCCATCCGGAAGCCAGGTAGTATCACTTCCAGGTCATCACGGAAGTCATCTCTTATCACAAAGGAAAAATGCAACGCAGACTTTGCATTCGGATTACGCTTTACTAGACCTGCATCGACACATCGTATAACCAACTCTCCACACACATGGGTACCACGGCATGATTTGGTTCGCTGATTCTACCGAGCCCCCGACGCTATCTCAGCTGGAACAGTTCTGCCTAGGGCTAGACCATTTCTCCTACGCCATACCGGCTATTTTTGTTCTGGCTCAGAAGCACGGCCTTCGGACGCCGGTTTTTATCGGCTGATGCGATAGGCAACTTAGATGAAACAACACTCCAACATGCTATTCGGGATTGGCACAAGATGGGAGGGGGCAAGGCGCACGTAACGAGCCATACACGTCTCTCAAATGATGAGTCCCTAAATGCAGCATATCACGACCCACTTCACGGGGCCCGGCCGCCGGATCGACAAAGCCGTGATGCCCAAACGATAAGCCATGGGAACGGGGAAACTACGACGACAACTTATGATAGTTTCATTCAAGGATTTGTGACCATGAGGATAGTAAACAAAGATCTGAGGTACTATAAAGCCAATCAACATCACGCATATTTTGGTCTTGAACTGGGTAAAATTGCCTCACAAAAGCTCAGGCACCTACTACGATGGATTCCAGAGTCAAGACTGGCTTTGCTCTTCAGGAGAAAGCCACTATCCGGGAAACTTCTAAGAATAAGGTGCCTATTAAACGGATTCATTAATCAAGCGTTGTTCACCATGCTAATTGCCCTTATCGAACAGACAAAAGGTCTCCCAGCATTGTTTGCGGGTGCCTGTGCGGGTGCTACTGAAATCACAATCACTTATCCGTTCGAGTGTAAGTGAAACTCAGCGTGGTTGTACATATGTGCTAACCACAGGCTGGAATTGCTAGCCGCGAAAACAAGAGCCCAGCTCGAGAGGCGACTCGGCAAAGAGAAGCTCCCGAGTGTGAAACCTGGAATCAGAGGCTGGTATGCTGGATATGCCGCTACAGTGACAGGAACCGCGGTGAAGGCTGCCGTGCGTGAGTGGAAGCATTTGAATCTAGCTTCGCAGGGGATATTCTTGCTTACTTCAATCCGCAGAGTTTTCTTCGTTCCATATCTACCGGTCCGCTCTCGCAGGGCCAAATGGTGAACTATCAACAGCAGCGTCCATGATTGCCGGATTCGGCGCAGGAGTCACTGAGGCAGTGTTGGCTGTGACGCCTGCAGAGGCGATCAAAACCAAAATGTAAGTTTCCACGCCGACAGACGTTATTCTTCCTGTTAAATGAAATTTCACAGTATCGATGCAAGGAAGGTTGGGAACACTCAAATGAGCACGACTATGGGGGCGGTGGCGGGAATCTTACGACAACATGGACCGGCCGGATTTTTCTCGGCTCTTGGTCCCACGATTTTGCGTCAATCCAGTAATGCTGCTGTCAAGTTTACCGTTTATAGTGAGCTGATGGGTGCCGCACGGCGCTATTCTGGAAAGGACGTTCACCCGCTTGTCAGCACTCTCGTCGGGTCGGTAACCGGTGTTTGTTGCGCTTGGTCGACGCAACCATTGGATGTTATCAAGACTAGGTAAGTCCAGAAGTCGTCTTTGAGTGGCCAGAGCTAACGCGTACAGGATGCAATCTCTCCAAGCGAGGCAATTGTACGGCAATGCTTTCAGGTGTGCTAGCATCCTCTTACGGCAAGAGGGCATTGGAGTGTTCTGGTCTGGAGTTCTGTTTAGGACAGCAAGGCTGTCACTTACTTCAGCCATTATGTTTCCAGTGTAAGTTTGTTTCGTCTGAACGTGCAGTCGCTACGGTACCTGACGTGCTTCTAGTTACGAGAAAGTGTATGCGTATGTGACGCAGGCAAAGCATTGAAAAAGGCATGACTGCCAGTGCAAACTGGAATATCCCCTATGCGTGTCCCACTTATTCGCTATGTTCGGTTTCAGTTGGCGCGATCCCTGTAGTTGATAGAGTTGATTCAAGATTGCGAGTTTGCATTATATAAAGAGATTAGAGAATACAATGAATACTGCCCGCAAGGCCAATCTATCTTATCATACCGGCCTTTATAGAAGATTCAGATCAGGTCCGTGGGGCAAAAGCTAGTATTGTAGACTGAAACAGCCCAAATGCTGCCCAAAGAGGCCACGCTATGCAAATACTGGCAGCGAGAAGTTGGTATGCCAAGGAAGTCTCGTTGGCGTGCAAATTATGTTGCTGCCAAGGAAAAAGAGAATGAGGAGCTGAGAGCCTGTGGTAGAACGTACACGCAAGGATATGATCACACCATCCCGGCTGAGTGCCAACCAGGCAACAACAAAGTAGGGCAGATCTAAAAGCTCTGAGCCATATCTGGGTTACACATGGAGCAAGGTCTTTTTGCCAAGACGGCAAAGGCGCCGCCTCTTAGATTATGGCCGTCAGCTAAATACGAGGGTGCATCTACTAAGTATTGACCAGGGTATGATTATGAGCATGGTCCCGGTTCATACGAGTGACTCAGGTTCGGATTAGACGAATCCTCTGGAATTCTGCATAGCCCTGTTTATCTGATAATAAAGAACGTAGGCTCTTGTAGGAACGTGGAAGATAAGATTGAGGTACTGTGCCTTCGTGCCTATTGGTCCGCAGTTAGCACCACCCCGTACTAGAATTCGGTGAGCCCAAGCGCAGTGGACCGCTAGGCATTTCCGGCGGTCCGGTGGAAATCAATACAGAGGTTATAGCCAGGGCTGGACCCGAGGACCCTCGGGAGTCGTTATCGGACTGCATTTCGTGCTAAGCTAAGGGTTACATTCTGTGGAATTACCATATTAGCTAATTAAAGTCCCGAAAGGGTGCAACTACCAAGACTGGCGCTTGATCGACACCTAGTTGCAAATCTATAGGCCTAGGCGGCGGCAGTTCGTATCTCGACCTTGCACATTTCTTGTTGGCCCACTTCTTACATTGCCTAATTAGAAACACTAGACGAATTACGACACGCTAATTGGCCAGCATGCTACAGGAATTGTCGCTCCCGATGGCCTCGATTCAATAAGAGGTTCTCTTGAGTTCGGTGACCGAATCATATGCACACGTATGGCACCATCTACGGAGGGATATTGAGAGATATTGCCTTCCTGCTTAGCATAGTGTAGTGACCAAAGACCACGGACCTTCCTACAGCCCATAATAACGGATAAATGTTCATCTGATTTGAAAATATTCATTGACTCTACTAAAATTCGATGTGGGGTCAAGAATCGCCCTAGAGGGCTGAAAGAGATCCCAGCTCATGTCACATCCTACAGGTGCAGATAGTGTACTCGCCATAGCTGACTCCTAATGTGACTCATCATATGGGATAGCCGCGGCGAGGCAGAGGGCGTGCCAAATGCTTCATTAAGGCAGTGGCAGGTCAGGAGCAGTATCCTTCTCGTTCCATTCCACCCTCTCTAGCCTCGCCACATGTGAAACGGGTTGGTTGTGGATCTCAGGGATCCTACCCGAGTCTGTATACGGACTGCCGACTTGAGTCAAACAAGGATTCTGCCCTGGAATCTATGCCAATCAATAGCCCCGATCAGATCACATCCTGAACCCTGCCAAGTCGTCTAATTCACTTACTCAATTCGGATACCCACCCGTACAGGCCCAAGCAAATCAGAAGTGTAGTCTACATTAGGTGACGATCCCCTGCGGACCGTTCAGCGCGGACCGTTCAGCGCGGAACGCGGATGTTCAACTGATAACCGATAGTGGTGGATGATATACATATATTGCGCTTCAGAGAGGTGGTGATCACTGCTATCTTAGGCGTGTAATCCGTGCAAGTCCGCACGGTAACAAGCCTGCCAAGCCGGCGCACGCAAAGCTTATGCAGTGCGAACTCTCCGACCAATATCTAACGCTTACTGTCGGGCCAGCGTTCTGCAGCCTACGGTTTCCCGCAATGTAACGCTAATGCTGCCAAGGATTGGTATCCCGGAAATCTTGCGCCTATCCTTGCCCCGAGGTAAGCAATACGAATGCGTGTCGACGATCCAGATAAAAGAGCATGGGCAAAAATCCTTTTCCACACGTTTTATGGCTCGTATGCCCTGCTTTGGTTGTGAAACATGTTCTATCGGAATTAGGCGGCGTTTGTTTTGTGTTTCGACAGGCTCTGCGGCCAAAGAACTTCATCATATCCTTCGTATACCTCATGTGTTCAACTTGGGCTAAACAATGCAGGTGCCCCCGCGCGGGTGGGGGGAGGAGCTGGATGTCTGAAATAGAAACGTATGGCAAGACGCGATGATCCCTAGCTTCCGCTTATGCAGCTACTTCGCTAAATAATCCGTGCACTTCTACCAATCAGGTCAGCTAATGCTCTATCGACGGATTGCGTTGAACTCATTCGAGATGATGCACTATCAGCAAGCAGTACTTTCCAACTGAACGATCTTGCGATCTGCATTGCCCTCAGCCCATGGGTTTCTGTATTTATTCGTTGGCTCTGGCTCTTACTGGGCCAGCTATCAGAAAGTCTGACTAATGCAAGACCACCTCCGAACGCCATGTGTAGCGACGAGGAAGCTGCGCAACGACGATACATGGCCGCTTGCGACGAGTGCAGAGTGCGTAAAATCAAATGCCACAAAGACAAAGCACACCCTAAATGTTCACTTTGCCTCAAGCAAAGTCTCCCCTGTCTATATACCAACAAGAGCAAACGAGTGAACCACACTACGAAGCTGTACGTGACACGCTCTGAGTCATTTTTCTGAATGTGTGTCTGATCCTGTTGATCTTTCCATGCCTCAGGGTGCGCGATGTCGAACAGCTTGGCAACCGGCTTGGTAAGATTGAGGTAGCACTGGAGCGGTACTTATCCTTTATGGGATCCCCCAAGCATAACCTCGATGCCTCTGGGTCCCAAACTGGAGACTCGATCCGACTTCTGGAACACAGTACGCCCAATCTCCTTCAAGGCCCTGGGCATATTGCACCAGCTGGAGATCAAGCACGCGAGCCACCTTTTGGCCCCAGTTCGATTCCGTCACTCTGTGCTGAGGCGCAAGCCACCTGCGAGAAATTGGCTTCATCATTGGACATGCTAGATGCAGGTGAAGAGAAAACCTTCGATTCCGACACTAATACATCATCCTTGTTGTTCAATGTGGCACAAGCCAATAAATGCATGCAATACATGATTCAAGAAGTTCCTCTGTCAACGGGGCCCGGGGACGATGGTGTCACCCCCACACTACCACCTCGCACACTTTTGGAAGCTTCCATCCAGCCATATTTCACGTACATAAGCTCATTCCTCCCTATCTACGAGCGGGAAACAGTTATAGCAGCCATAAGTGACCAGTATGCTGCAGACTCACCAGACCTGGTGTGGATCATTTCTTTCAACAGTATTGCACTGCAGGCTCTCGACGCAAAATTGGTTGCAGCTAAGGATATCGAAAGTATAGGATATGGTGGTATTCTGGAAGACGCTCTACTATATCAATTAAGGATGAATCTGAGACGATGTTATTGTAACTTGGAAAAGCTGGCTCATCCGAGCTTGGTTAACGCCCAAGCCCTTTTGAGCATGGTAAGCCAACCCCAAACCTGACCGGAAAAGTTGACACTTGAAAACATATTCTGAGTTTAGTCTACCCAGGCATCGGTAGCTTTAAAATATTTCCACTATAACATCTTCGAAACCGTTTTTGTACAGGCCTGTCAAGTATCGCGGTCGATCGGACTTCACCGGAGATCCACAAAGGAGAGGGAAACGCACACTGAGCAGACCAATGTATTCTGGTCGCTTTTTATAGTTGATGTACGATGCTCCATCTTCTTATTGACGAAATAAACCAGCTAACACTCAGCTCCAGAAGCATGCAGCCTTCATTTCCGGTAAGGCATGCCTGCTACCTTCCTACGATTGCAGCGTTGCGTTGCCCTATTTGAGTTCTAATCAGACTCTCGCCGAATACTTCGCCGCTAGGATCCGATTGTCTTACCTACTCGAGCAACTCTATCAGGTTCTGTATTCAGCAGACGCCACAGGGAAAGAGTGGCGGTGCATGGGTCACCAAGCTCGCAAGGTTAGTCGGCAACTAGACGACTGGGCTACGGAGCATGAACACTTGCTGTGGCCTGATCCTTCATCAGGCTTCACTCAACAAGCCTTTTGCGCGAGGGAATTGAGGCATGCCCTCTCGACCTGTCAGCTACTTCTACACAGACGCACCGAAGTTCCTGGAAGCGAGATTCGTCTGCAAAGCGCTCGGACATGTCTGTCTCTGTTCAAAGAGGTTTGTGAAACCTATGGTTTGCTTGAAGTCTCTGGGTTCGGTGTGTTTGATAGGTAAGATACCCCTGAGATCTTACCCTATCGGATATCATTTGACTCACAGGCATATATACATAGTATCATTTTGTACCACTCCCTCGCCCCCTTCATAGAGATGTTCAGTCACATGCTCGGAAATCAACAGCACAACGATATCGAACTACTCACCTTCTTCTCCTCAAGATCGGAGTTTTTAGCAGCAAATACATGCCCGGAATCCAGTACTAACAAAATATGCATCATTGCCAGTCTGTGTACACAAATCGTACATAGTCTTCAGATCCTTAGAGAGAAGCAATCAGTCCAGCTCTTCACGAATGCTTCACCACAAATTGCTCTTCCCAATCACAATGTCTGGAGCAATACCACATCGAGATCCCACAGCGTCTCAAGCTCATCGATGTGCCTGAGCACCGGAGGCAACGAAGCACAGCTCTGGAATACACACCCACACGCAGTTGGTGTGCCATTCGACACAGCAATGATGAATGTAGCACCCGCTAGCAGTGTCAATTACAGCACGCTGCTTGATGGGTCCACTTCATACATTGAAGAACTTCCCTTCGGCCTAAACTCTCCTAGGCTGGGGCAGCTAGAAGGTACTTTTGATGGATTACAAGGATTCAGATGGGATGCAGATCAGTTCTATGACACTCACGATGATACTAGTGTGCTTCAATGATTGGGATTATTTTTTTCCCTACAATTTTTCTTTCTCTTTCACGGGGTATAGAGGCTCAATGATAGACATACAAGACAAATTCAAGCCTAAATTTGCATCATGCATCTCGCACTGCCCAACAGAGTTCGTATGCAAGTAACTTCCTACAATATACTATTAGGTGCAAGAAGGGGATGGAATTCGTCCAATGTCCTGAGCGCAGAGGGATAAATGTGAAATGCAAGCCAGTTAAAAATAATAGGGTAAAGATTCTATGAACTACTATAAGGGTCATCTTGTCAACCGGGAATTGAAATAGAGATATAGAGTTCTAAGGATCTAACTAAAATATTATACTGGATCTAGATAAGTTGAATATTTATTTAACTAAAATAAAATATTACTAATCTAATTAAATATTACATTTGATTAGAGTTAACATAAAAGACCGTTACAGGGGATTATCTATTTTTAATTAGATTAAAAACAGCTATAGGTTAAAGCTGCCGCAAACCCGACCTGACAATCACTCTAATCTTGCATCGTCAGCTTTTTCATCTCGAAAACATTATTCACGGCCATGTACTGATCATGCCTGAGTCGCGTCAATGGAGCTGCTTTCAAAGCATCAAGTAACTGCGTTCAACATATTAGTTAATTATATTGAAATGACAGGAGAAGCGAAATAAAACGCCCAAGTCATAGGAGAAACATTCCATCGCTTGTGATGTGATCTCTCTTGATATGTATTCCCGCAACACCTCCGATCACCATGACAGACGTGTCAATGAATAAGTCTCCTTAGATCTGCAAAGACGGAGTGAACTTTACACCCAAAGCTTACCGGGGATTCAACAACATGAGGCCGTCTAACTAGACGAGATGGTGCATTGGTAAAGCCAGCAATGGGGAACTCCTCATCCCAAGTCATCGGAGAAGAAGCATTGACAGAATTTGAGGCCATATATGCAACACATTGTTCAGCATTTCCTTGCTCCCAATTACCTTCTAGACTGTTGGTCAAGGAAAAACTTCGTCGGAGGTGCAAACGGGACACTATTAAAGCGACTGAAGGGACCCAGGTTGTCCTGCCCGGATTTACTGGTATTACTTATCTACCCAACTGGAGGGGAGTCACGCACCTCTTAGAGGAACCATGAGTCAAGCCAGGCCGATGCCCTTTTGAGGGCTCGTAGAAAACGTCACCCTTCGCCATCTTAGGGTATGTGGTTGTGGATAATTGGTAACGGCTCGAACAGTAAGCATGCATGTGTCGTGTATAGGACCGCAGGTGGTACATGCTTTCTTAGTGATATGTAAATTTGAAGAGTGATTGAGGCCACTCCGAGGAACAGAAAGGAGCCAAGCTGTTCAATATTAGTTATCGTCCTTGCCGAAAGCCATGCGCATCATCCGGCCTTTTCGTCCCTACTGGTATCTTGGTCTTCACACTGAAGCCAGACTGGCTCAGTAGGCACGACTCGGTCCCTGTCGTCAGAAGCCAGTCTGCTTGCACCGCATAAAAACCGCGGCTTTCTGTTCAAAGCGCGAAAGTCTTCGCAACCTAACCCAATCGCAAAATTGAACGCGCGAAAACCGCAAGATGCGGCCCTAGTGCACTTGAAACTGGTATTCCTACTCGCAAAGCCAGCGACTATACCACCCAACTATGCCTCGCACCGTTCATATATTTCCTTGGCGATTTTTCTGCACAAATGATCGGTTATGATGAGTTCGATCATAATCGTTCCCTCCGATGTATCATCAGCCCCGCCTCGTTATCGCAATCCCTAGCCGTGAAAGATTTCTATTTCTCGAGCGACAGTTCAACTTCAGTTCGGCATCCCTCAATGTAAAGGTTGTTGTCAACTAACTCTTCTAGAACCGGATGTTCGTGGTGTATTTCTTTGCATTTCAGGGACTTCTTTCCGGGAAGGGCGTCGCGGGCGCAGTTGAACGAGTCAAAAGCACAGTAGTACCAAAACGTATTTCGAGCTTGCTATACTGGCCCTTGGTCACCTTCACAAGCATCAAGCCTCAGTCTCGCTCAGTTGTTACATCGACATTTGCTGTGTTCTGGCAATTGTACTTGAGTTGGCTGACCAATCTGGCGGGAAAGAGAGCGGAGAACTGCTATTCTACATCACGCGACGCGACTATCTGGGACGATGCGGACCGTCAGTTATTGATGTTTAATGATAACTGAGAAGTCGCTCCTGGTCAATGGATACTGTTCTTCAAGCCTTGTGCTACTCGTAGACGTCTACATGGAGCAAATAGCTACCCTACATTAGCAATTTACTGCTCAATTTGATCCTTTAACAACACAACTACCTGGTGTATAAACCCTAATTGATAAAAGAACTCATACATACGACCATATGGTGTGGAAATCAGGGCTTCCCGTCCGCTCAGCCGTACTTAAAACCCATTGAATTCGCGTGGTCAATAAGTAAAGAGCACTTTAGTTAATTAAAAAGTTGAAACATGGGTGGCAAAGCTATTAGTATGAGGGCTCACGATAGGGTACTGGTCTCTATAAGTTCGTAGCAGTGGTGATGCTGGCCGGGCACCCTCGTATGCTGATTTTCGCTATACAGCAATGAGAACTGCTGCGATGAAGTACAGATAGCCTGTAAGAGTCAGGGCGCTAGCTAGTAAATAAAGGAAGTGACTTCCTTATCGGATCGCATTTATTGTTTTCATATTCTATTACTCATATTCATCTATATATACTATCACTTTAGTCACATAACTATAGACGTAGCCGAATATTTGCAGAAGCGAGCGGAGGAATTCAAATGCCTAAAGTCCGTTTTTCTTTTCTTTGGGTCCTTGTGGGGCAAGAGATTTTCTTGTTGATATCTATTTATCTTAAGCAAGTGCTGCTCGGTATTGAATAACAAATAGACATTATTGGATATACTAAGAGATTTTCCTCCCACCCCTCGAATTCTCACCACTCAGGAGGGAGACTGGTCTCTTAATCGTCCAGTAGTCAAGCTACTAGACAGCCCCGAATTCACGTAATCCGCGCCCGGGTTGATTATACAACCAAGTTGGCAGTTTCCCACATAGCCTCTACAACCTCTTATATCTGCTTTATTCAACTTGTCTTTATTCATCCCCTTTATTTAAAAAACCTTTACCTCAAGTGAGCTGAGTACAGACGGCTATAGATGCATACAAATTCAACTACATTGGTAAGTAATAAGAGTGCCTTAAAAAAGAACTATAACAGCTTCGCTAGCCAGTTGTATGTCTTGCACCCCCTTCGCTGATAAAGACATAGCGGGAGCGAGCTAGCCAGAATCTCAACACCAATCCTCCATTTATTTCATAGTTCCCACGGTAACATTGCGCACTCTTTGACCTCCCGGATTACCCCTAGTGTGCAGATGCACAGACAATTCATTATTTGCATGTTTTCTTTTTGCATCTTCCTCATCCAATTCGAACAGAGGCACAAATGCCGTAGTACTTAGGTGTGTCTGGCAGTTTGCGCAGCCCTGCACATGCCATCTACTAAGCACAGATTCAATAGCTTTTACTTGTGGCTTCCCAGGTTGGTCTGTCTGCGAGATAGCCAAGGCGAAGGAGCCGGCAATATTAGCACGGTTGATGCCGGAGACACGTAGTATTGGTGGAGAATGTGGGTAGCTGGGATTCGGCTCATCATTGAATACGGAACCTGAACCGGTGCGATATGTGGGCGCCTTGTATGTGTAGGGAAGATCTCTCAAGGTCAGGAGTTTCTAGAAGGCTTCGTTAGAAATAGCAGATGCATATCTCGATACCCATAAGCTTACATTTGACGTAACCTTCTCTCCGTTCTCTCTGAATGGCTCAAGGGGAGTGTCTAAGGTCAGCCAGGTGTTGCCAGAGATTCCAGGTGTTGGACCTTGGCTATCAACACTGTTCGTCCCAGGATACTCCTGCAAGATTGTTATTTGGTCAGCCTCCGTCTTCTTGTGTATCGTCTGCCAGGTCCAGAATAGATAGTCAATAAAGCAATGATGAAAGTAAAAGATCGGATCAAACGAGGCGGTGTCGTTCTCCCCCATATCACCATTGGCGCCAGCATATTGATCGACATTAAAACCTGGAATTTGGACTCCGCCAATAGCAAGATGCATGTCATTATGCGGGCTTTCCAGGGGAACAGCAAGCGAGGGTGCTTTAGCTCCTGCTTCTTTAACGCCCAACTCCAGAGGTTGGAACTGCTCATCATTCCATCGCTGAGCCGAAGTTGTATTGGAGAAGACAGTGTACTCTTCCGTCAAGAGACACTGACGAATTTTCCAGCGAGTGTCCGCCTTAACTTGTTCTCCTTTAGTATCGGTGAATTTGCCCAAATTAAGCCATGATGTGACATTTCTGTTCAACAGATCAGTAATTTTCTCGGGTTCAAAATTGGTGTCAAGGAAATCGTTGTGCTGTTGGGCTATCGCAATGTCATCCTGGCCACAAAGGCCAGAATAAGGGTATCGGCAGGTTTTATAGCCCTTGGGCTTGCTGTAATCCGCATCGGGAAATTTTGCTAAGCGGTCGACAATCTTTTCGCTAAATGTATAGGAGTACAGTGGATTGAACTTCCCCTTGTAGTATTTCTGGGTGAAAATCCACGGAATTCCGTTTTTCGCCGTTTCATCGTCACTTTCATCCCAGTATGGGAGCGAGACGTCTGGACACGCCTTGCGCAGAGCTTTCTCTACCGCCATCAAATACGCACGATGCCAGGTTGGAAACAAGATGTTTCCATGATGACAGTATCCCCCCCACCACTGGGGGTTGTTGTATCCCGCACCTCGGAAAGGCTCACCATGCAATCCAGCAAGGTAGAAAAAGGAATCTTCGCCTGTTCTTGCGGGGTCTTGGATCCATTTCCAGGCCTTGATGAGTTTATCTAGCTCTTCCTCGTTAAGGTCTCGAATTGACTTGCGTTCCGCTTGCGTTTCAACTGTTGCTTTCTCTCTAATCTCAAAAGTTTTGATGGGTTCGGCAGAGGCCATTGTGCAGCAAGGTAATCAGAAGCTGGACTAGTGTTGACTTGGGCTTTAATGAGCAAACTGTACTTTTCCTTAGAAATGATATTTCGAAATTGAGGTAGCGGGTATTCAGACGAATTTTGCTCATCTTAAGTATCCATGAGAGGCTTTATCACGAGAAGCATTGATAATGTAGCGGTACGCACCACCATTTTACAAGGTAGACTAAGCCGGGATTCACAAGAAGAACTGCAGTCCATGTCCTTCATCCTTCAAAAGCTGGCGTCACAGCTAGGTGAGGCAATTACACATCCCATGTGACTCAATCTGCCGATTATAATCGTATGCCCGATTGGTTAGTTTCAGTAGTCTAGTGAGTGTCTGTTTAGATATCGATTGTTCATTCGTGGGTTCAATAGCCAGGGCTCCAAGGATGTATTTTCTGGCAATCGACTTTGACATAGTCAGTTTCTTCCTAGAATGCAGATTTTTTTTATTCTTTCATGAGCCCTAATGTCTATGAGGGTCGAGACCGTCCATTGCTTTGGTTGGGTATGAATCTTACAAATATGCGATATATCACCAGTAAACACCAATGATCCCTTTTCCTGCCATACCGACCGGTATGCAAACCTTTCCTACGGTACAATGAGACTGGTGAAATTCGCCTTTTTAGCGCCATACTACTGCATGTTACGTCCTCTCAAGCAGTCATGACAGCACAGCAGCTGCATTGAGTTCCAAACTAAGATTAGATCTTAATTTGTTTATGGGGGTGGAAAGGTGGCGAGCTGAATGGCTAGTGGCAGTCAACGTCGTCGGCACGGACAGAAAGGCCGAGATCCTCAGAGGTGCATCAGGTGCAACGTCCTCGCAGTACCCCGTAGTTATAGCTAGATCCGCCGTACTTTGAAACGTACGCTTGATTGGTCCGAGGATGTTCCCCTCATGGCTACCGTACTTCGTCTTACTGCTAGCGCTGCGGTCTAATTTAACTCGCCGGAGCAATGTTCCCTTCAATGCAGGATAAGGATACGAGGGCTGGCTGACCTATTTAGGATTCAGCTGTGGCTACCTGGGCAACATTTGTGTTGTCGTCGGATTTTACGCCCCATCTAATCAAGCTAGACAGGTTGCGGTTACTATCACGGCCCAAATGGACAACTTCACACAGATCTTCAAACACCTGTACCTCCACAGCCCCACCCTTCCAGCCACAATTAATCTCAATATAGTACCAGCTGACAGTATAATAAATGTCTCATGCAGCCACAATCACAAAGCAGAAATAGCAATAGTTCTTCTAGTCAGAAGCAGAATCTGAGAGTAGTTTGCGAGTCTAGACGAATTAACTGAGATGCGCAACTAGAATGAACCAAAGCTGTCCTAATAAAACAGAAAGGGATACGAAAGGTCTTGTGACGATACGTGCTCACCCACTGGATCCGGATTAACCAGCAATGTAATGTAATCTGCCCTAGAGGCACCATTACATACATGGGAGTCAAGAACGATTTGAGCCCAGACCAGCATTATCATCTTTCAGCTCTGTGTGTTCGGTCCACTCGTTTGCATGGTGGTCGCCTATGGCCTGGCTGCAAATGACACGCTGCCAACTGCTTCCTTATCTGGGTTGTTCTACGAATTCGACTTCTCGTCCGGAGAGAGTCTTTCCGCTATCAATTCCACGCACTCGGGGTAAAGTTGACGATGAGAGATCTACTCAGCAAGCCACCGCATGCTTGGTCGGGACACATTGCTAATGTGTTGTTCGTAGAAAATATGAGGCTATAAATGAGGCTGCTGTGCAATATGGGTTTCCTTCCTCCCATGATCTTCTAGTTTCCTCCATCTTTATCATTTTGCTGGATAATATTAAGCTTAACAATTGTGACCGACCATGGATAGCTGCGCGTCGAATCTTTCGAGCGAGAAATATGGCTATGACTTCGTCGTGGCAACTACACGGGCAAGCAATAACTCAGAATTGAATTGTGGGAGTTTTTTAGCGAGGAAGACTAACCGTTCAGCTACACCTGCTTCCTTGCAGATCCAGTCACAGGATACGTCACCAAGTCAATCACTCTACCTGAGCTTCTGAATCTCACGCATCAAGTGAATCCATTTGACATCCCCGCGGATACCCCTTGGAGCGACCCGCGGATCCAGGCCCTGAGAAAAGTTTACTTCGCTGTTGGAGTTGGAATCCAAATGGGCCTGCCTCCCTGGTGTAGACGAATTTTCCCCCAATTGTCAGCCTTGAGGAAAGCGCAAATAGTGTGACATTTAACATATTTTACTCACAGATAACCGTCGTCCAACTCCAGCCGCCTGGTTGGGGCCCCAATGGAACGTGGAACGCTTGGGGCCAAGAAGATGGTGACCCATGGTACATCCAGACGACCGTTGATCTCGTCCGGGGGGATCTCTACAATATCTCAATACGTCCTATTTTAAATCCCATCCGGCTGTCACAGAAAAGTTCAGAAAAGCACTGGGCAACCTATCAGGCACATCCTTAGCTTGCAACAACTGTTGTTTGACCTGGACAACGCGGTCTTGCAGAGCGGTTCTACCTTTAAGGGTGTCCCCCCACACTGCCCTGCTTGGAATGTTCTGCAAGACAATTTCATCTCTATCTACAGTACCCATGTCAAGAAGCACGGCTTGCCACTTGTCAGCGTGACAGCGGTCTCACTTTCGGCCGACGAGTCACAACTAAACATGACTGCTTTTGAGCGCCAGGTGAGCCCTCTGAAAGGCTACAATGGAGAGAGGATCCAGGATCCACCAACACTCAGCAAGTCAGCAACCGCTCTGGACTATCTTTGCGCGGCCAACGGCCATAGTCTTCCAGGTACTGCAAGCTTTGAATGGAACTGGGTGCTGCCCAAGGATATCAACAACATTAGCGATGTTATTGCCGTGAAACGCGAAATTTTCGCCGGGTATCTCCGAGATGAACTGGTTTCTTTAGTTGCACCATATTGCATCGAGCTCACGTGCACCATCACGGATTATCCCGAAGACTTTGATAATCCTGCCAAATTCAATTTGGACCTGAAAGACGGGCAAACACCTGATATTGCCTCCGCCTCAGGCAATGAGATTTCATATTCGGCCACCGGATATCAGGGGAACGGATACAATGGTGTTACTGGGGAAGTACTTGAAGTATTCAAAGTTGTGTCAACCTATAAGTTGAATGCCAAGTTTTCCGGAGAGACAGTGACTGTCTCGCACCATCTCTGCTTCTCTGCCACTGTCAGATAAAATATGCTCGGCCCTCAGAGTTTCAATCCGTTCGACAAGACAGTAACCACTACATACACCACCTCGGTCGATGGAAACGGGCGCTTGGTACTTATTAAGGAGCTCCCCGAAGTACCAGTTGACAAGTCGCAGGACCCAGACTTTAAGGGGCTCTGGGGTATGTATGGCCTGGGGGGGATATTGCCCACCGGCTTAGAAACCAAGTGTGGGCTAGTGTCCAGTTTGGCTACCTGTAATTCGTTCAGTAAAGAAAGCAGTAAAGAAACACTGTTGCTGGGTTGGATTATAGTTTTGAAGCCAGGTATCCTGTATACTGCCAGAGGCGGCCTAGTAGACAAGACCTGGAGATAATGAAGTCCCATCTGTACAAATATAAGTAATGATAGTGATTTATTCTCAATTCCTATCCTGGAGTCTCTACTGAAGGCTATCTATATTATACTGGCGCTTAGAGAAGATTCTTTTAGCCTTAGGGAGTATTCCGATAAGAAAGCTTTTTTCATCTATATTATAGATATTTGCTGGCTGTATGTTATGTTATATTCATCAATTTTTTTTGGCCAGCAACTCAAAGTATAAAGTATGTTTGAATACTGAATCAGCTCTCTTTCGTGCAGAGTCAATTCCAGTTGTATAGCGATAAACTAGATCATTCTCATGCCTCTAAAAAGCGATCGTTTGGTGGTCCTGATCGTTAGGCGGTGAAACACGGTACATAAGCCATTCCACTAAGTTAGGTTAAAAAGAACCACTATAATGAACTCCAAGTATATATCAGTGGCGGTTCCGACCACCCACCGGCGGAAGGCGGTGGGTGGTCGGAACCGCCACTGATATATAGTATCGCAACTTGCCATCGTGGCCTTAAGTCTAAGGCTTACCCGTGACAACTATCCCCCCGCCTAAAATAGGCTTACCCTCAAGCCCGTTGCTGAGCTTAGGCACCAGAGTAATCTAGACACGCCTATATAATACCCAACAGGTAATAAATACTGGGAAGGGCATAGCCCAAAGACCCTAGCGCAGATGGGCGGGTCGAGTGAGGAAAAGGACCAAGACGAATACACAGACGATAGAAGTCGCATGTAGTCAGAACTACAACTCCGCAGACCAGCTTCTCAGCCAACTCTCAGATGGCTTAGGGGCCTATCGAAACATAGCGTGGCCCCCAATCAGGCACCAACAATACACCAGCAACCAAGGAGACGCTCTTCTGGGTAAGAGTAGGATTAGTCCGCTCGCTATCGCCCACATCGGAGAAATTAACGCCGGAGCAAGTCACGGCGCAACTCCGTCGTGCCACCCCATGGGAAATGGGGTCGAACTCCGGATTTCATTCCATATACGAATGTTTGGGGTTATTGCGGCACTATAAATGAACTGGGGCTGTGGGGTGGAATTGGTCGAGTGGGATGATGCAATGCCGTACAATTGAGTTGACAGCACTCAACCGGACGATGCTACTAGTAAGCTTCCATCGTTTTCTGTCTCACCTCATGCTGTACGGTTAATACGGACCGGATGACAGGATATTATTACAGAATATGCGGCAATTATCGCCCTCAGTATTTGCTTCGCTCACGCCACCGTGACTGATATACCTGCCATATTCCCAGCAATTCCGGCAGTGGCTTCATTCGAGGCCGTCGATACGACCCAATATTTCAAACGGAGCCCTGACGACTTCATCCATCCCGGGATTTGGCACACGCACGAGGATCTTGAGCGCATTCGGGAAAATGTCCTCAACAATACGGAGCCTTGGGCATCGACCTACCAGCTTTTCCGTGCCGACCAGTATTCCCTCGTCAATTACACGATGGAAGGGCCCTTCGCCGTAATTTCCCGGGGTCAGACCAGTAACTACTCGTCATTCGCGCATGACGCGCGCGCCGCATGGCAGAATGCCCTGATGTGGTATATCACCAAGGACCAGTCGCATTGGGACCGCAGCACCAGCATCCTGGACGCGTGGGGGTCGAACCTGACGGATATTATCGGCATTGACCGATCCCTCTTGATCGGAGTGGATGGGGACCTGTTCGTCAACGCGGCTGAGATCATGCGATGGGAAGGGAACTGGACGGAGACGGGTGCCGATGGCAGGGGGGAAGTGGGTTTAGCAATCAGCTGTACTGGTTCTTCTCACTGCAGTCGGCGGTCATTGGGCAGGCGAACTATGGGATGGCCAGCATTAAGGCCCTGATGAGCTTCGCGGTGTATTTGGATGACGTGCAGTTGTACAAATACGCGATTCACACGTACATTCAGGACCGTTACACTAGGTTATTCGCCCATGTATCACCCGGAAACCGGACAGTCGGTAGAAGCTGGGCGCGATCAAGATAAATTCCTTTGTTGATAATTTTGAGGAGGAGCTGACACGCTGACACGATCAGGCCACACAATGTCGGGAATCGGCTGGTCGGCATATGGCGCTCGGGTTGGACAAAGCCAAGGCAGCGATCTTTATAGCCTTGGGAGGGCTTTGTTACTCCAAGCGGCCGAGTACGCCGCAAACTATAATCTGAACCACACGGTTGTGTATAATCCCCAATGGTATCGTTGAGAAGCGGTACCTGTCAAAGGTTCTTGGCAAGCCATTTCCGAGGCTAACCGTGGAGTCACCAAACACAATCCCATCTGAGATCTCCTGTACTATGAGTATGTAGTGAGGCGGGGGAACCAGGGACCCTGGACTGCGGCAGCCAAAGAGGCCCAGGGGTTGGCAGGTGGAGTGACCTCCAACGACCATCCGAGTTGGGGGGATCTGATCTGGGCAAGGCACGTTAATGTTCATTAATGCATGCGGGGTAATTCGGGGGTCTCTGTTCAGGCAAGTCCATGCGATATGCAGGATGACATGATGGGTAATTAGTATTTATTTCCGATCCGCTCCGAAAGAAAGACAAAGAAAGAATGAGCAAGTCAGGCTTCGAAATTCCCAGAACATAAACAAAAAATCTTTGAAAGTCTATCTTGGTCAAGTCCATATAAGATGGATAATGATCATGATAGGTAAAGCGTGTGGGGAGTTAAGGTTATCAATGAACCATTCTATGCCAGTGCATCTGTAATCTGTAAGGCTCCAGACCACGTGTGTGCGCTAAGACCGAAAGGGGTAACAGCGTAGAAGATTCCTTTTTGGGCGATCCGGAGAGAGAAGGCAAACTCCGAACTGAAGAAAGTAAAGTTGCGCCACCGCCGCATCCGTTGCTCCAACCTTAATTCTCTCGTGATCTCAGGTTTTTCTGGGGAAAATGAATTTCTCACCTCCTCCCCAACAGTCCCCTTTGCGAATCAACACGCACCATAGTCGACACTAGCTTTTTTCTAAAGTAGTGCTACTGTCAAACTTGGGGTCGTTCGAACTGAAAGAAATTACTAATATATCCAATTCGCCTCGGGGCGCTGTTTCTCTGAGTCACATTAAGTGGACCCTGCAGCGGCTCTAATGCATGCCACGGTCCCGACATCGGCCAACTCAGGCGGAAAACTCTTAATTCGCCTTCCGATTTGCCAATCACCGCCCGCTATTAACTAACAACTACTTCCCACCTTCGCCTCATCTCTTCTCCTCCTTCCCTCCCTCTCTCTTTCTCCTCTCTGATTACTCTATTTTAGCAATCCTTCCCCTCCTCCCCAAGCACACACCTTCAACACCCGTGTGTGCATTTGGAACAATCATGGCGTCATCTGATGTCAAAGATATTGAACAGGGCTTGGATCGGAGGCAGGAGGACTCCGAGAAGCCTCCATTCGAAGATAACCTAAAGGAAGAGCCTCCCCAGCTCGAAATTGATCCATTTGGTTCGGAAGAGACGGCTGAAGTGAAGTACAAGACCTTGGACTGGTGGTAAGTCTTGCGACCGGCACCTCCGCAACAAATCCTTCTCGCAGAGCAGACACTGATCAGGAATGATTGAAACAGGCAATGTGGAATCCGTACGAACCTCCCGCGCGCTGAATGACGATATTAATCTAACCACCCTCCTTGAATAGTGATGATTGCTGAAACAGTCTCCGTCGGTGTCCTCTCGCTGCCGGCCACCCTGGCTTCCATCGGTCTCATCCCGTAAGCACTCCTACCCAATAACTGATCGTCCGCGATCGTTACTGACCGTCGTGTCGTGGTACAGGGCAATCATTCTGATCGTCGGTCTGGGTATTGTCACCACTTATTCGGGCTATGTTATTGGGCAGTTCCGGCAAAGACACCCCTACGTGCATAGCATGGCCGATGCAGGCTTCATCCTCATGGGTCCCATTGGTCGCCATGTCATTGAAGTCGGACAGCTGCTGTTCTTCCTATTCGCTTGTGGCAGTCACCTGTTGACTTTCACCGTCATGATGAACACCCTGACCGATCACGGGACCTGTTCCATTGTTTTCGGAGTCGTCGGTTTGATCCTGTCTATCATCTTCTCTTTGCCCCGGACCATGAAGAACGTCTCGTGGCTCGCTGTGACTTGTAAGAAACTTTCTTAAATCGGTTCCTAGCCTCAATTCACCTGCTAACAACCAAACCACAGCCTTCCTGAGTATCTTTACAGCTGTCCTCATCACGATGATCGGTGTCGGTGTCGAAAAACCCGGAATGGACGAGATGCAACTCACCCGCAAGACCAACTTCGTCACTGGGTTCACCGCGGTTACCAACATTGTCTTCGCTTACTGTATGTATTTTTCTGCAGTCTTTCGTCCCACAACCCCTGGCTAATATGTGTGTTCAGGTGGTCATCCCGCCTTCTTTGGTTTTATCGCCGAGATGAAGAAGCCTGAGGATTTCCCCAAGTCCCTTTGTATGCTGCAGGGCTTCGAAATCATCCTATACACGGTCGCGTCCGCTGTCATTTACCGCTACGCTGGTCAGAATGTCGCTTCTCCCGCTCTTGGTTCCGCCGGCCCCGTTGTGAGGAAAGTCGCTTACGGCATTGCGATCCCGACAATTGTCATTGCTGGTGTAGTTCTCGGTCACGTAGCCATCAAGAACGTGTACGTGCGGATGCTTCGCGGAACGGAGTTGATGCACAAGCGGGATTGGCGCAGCATCGGTGTCTGGGTCGGCTTGGCGGTGGTCTTCTGGGTCATTGCCTGGGTCATTGCAGAGGCCATCCCCGTGTTCAGCAACCTACTAAGTTTGGTCAGCGCACTTTTCGTCAGTTGGTTCACCTTCGGCCTGCCCGGTGTCTTCTGGCTGTATATCTACAAGGGCGAATACTTCAAATCCCCGATGAAGATCCTCCTCACCATAGCAAACGTGGGCTTGTTTATCTTCGGTGTCATGATTTGCGCCCTCGGTCTCTGGGTCTCCGGAGTGGCGATCCATAACGACAAATCTCACGGCAGCTTCACCTGTGCCAACAACGCCCTTTGAGCCCCGGTGGTCCGCGTTGCAATATTAATCTCCTAATCGGCCCATGTCTCAAGACCCCACGTCTCACACTCTCGCCCCGTCCGATCTACCACCACTTGTTCCGTGAAAATCCGTGGCGATGCACCCTCCCGTCGTTTTTCACGCTACTATACCGAACCTTTCGTCACACAGCCCCGCATCGCGATTGAAAGACGAGCCTGAGATACGGACGCTTTTTCGCTATCGTGGCTATACCGAAATCGAGGGAATAATACCCCATCGAATCTATTTATACCGGACCCTGCTCCACCTCACTCAGCACATACATCTCATCACTACACAGTTAAGTAGAATATCCACACGGCCTTTCTCTAGGCGTACATGGGTTTTTAGAGTTGGGTATAGAGGGAGTTCCTTGAGTTCATATATATATTGAGGCCACTGTACAGTAGACCAATGCATTGTATTATAGATTATATGCATTAAGAATATTTTTGGCACAAGCACTGTTTCCGTCTTTGTAGTTCAGATTTCAGTTTACTTCTAAGAATCTACGTTATATGACACTCCGCGGTTGTTCATTGATCTCATATCCTTGCAGCATAGTTGTAAATTCTGATTATTCAAGGCACTGTCAGCGACCAAAGTTATGTCAAGAGTATTCCGGACCATGAAGGGAAGACGGATGGTACTGATCATACCTTTAGGATCAAACTAGGAGATAGGTAGTAAAGGGACCAAAAGAGAAGGAAAAAGAGGACCAATATCATGGCATACAAGAGTAATTTGTCAACACGATTCCCAGGTCGACACATTCGAGGTAAAATCAATATCAATCAATCAGTTAGTTAATATTTGCTGCTACCCGAGCCGAAAGAAAAATGGGCGGGAAGGAAAAATAAATGGGACGAGTCGGGTTTGAACCGACGACCTCTCGATTAGCCTGAAATGGCCAGTGATGAAGTGAACTTCAGTCGAACGCGCTCCCAACTGCGCCATCGTCCCAATTGATGCTTGAAGTGCCGGTAATCTGGAATAATTAAGGAATTTAACTGTATTGGCATACTCATCCAGTACAAAGAAATACTCTTGCTGTTTAGAAGTCGCTGAATCCCTTCCGATTTCCTAATCGGGATTACATCTATCACATAATGCATATGTCAGGCCCAAGTAGGACTAGCTTAGGTAGTGGCTTGCGTTGCCCGAATAGACAACATAGCTAGCCAGCAGGTGAGAGGAAGCAGCCCTTAAACAGCCTCCCACTCGTCCATTTCCAGGTCAACTCCTGGGAGGATACTGCTTGAAAATTACAGACATATCCAACAGTATTTAAAGCGATCGTTTTGTAGAATGTGGCAACACATAATCGTGTACAAGACATCAAGAATATCATTCTCCTTGGATAATTCTCACCAAGGAAGAAATCCAACAACAGGAATCTCCTATGGATCTCTTTGTTAGCAAGCTGTCGGAGAATGCCTTCGTCTCGGTTCTTGTTATTGAAACTGATTCCTCCGTGTTGAATATTGAGAATTTGACAGACGTTAGTCGACTCCCTTTCACCTACAACAGTCCCATTGATTGGGCATACGAGGCTACCCTGCAAAATTCGGTGGAAATGTACAGATTATGTACGCGGGGCAAGTGCTGAGTGGAACAAGTGTTATGAATGGTGTGTGTGAAAGGGAAGTCATGGTGAGTGTAGAAAGAAGCTAAAAGGATCTTTAGATGCGGCATACGCCCGAGCAGAAGGTGTGCAGGTCGATGTCTGGTAGTAAGATTGGTAACGACCGCTGGACCTGGAAAGAGTTATTCTCATACCACCTGAAGCAGGAAACCATCACTAGGTCTAATGACATCTAGACTGAAGGTGGCGCAACCATTGGCCCACTCTACCATGGACTTCAGTGCCCATTGCATGTGGAACTTACGTAGAGAAGAGAGTGATTGGCCTCCGTACAGAATGCTACAAGGGAAGCAATCGGAATCCCGCCAAACCAGGATCTCAACTCAGGATCCATGCGAGGGTTCGCCATTCATCCATCTACGATAGACTGACAGAATATGCGGAGTGATGCGGCTTGAGCTTATTACTGGCCATATGGGAAGCGGCAAAATATCCATTGTGGCTGAATACTTTTGTCAATAGAATTATTCGGGATTCGGCTAACTCGGACGATAATATCACTGCCATAGGCGTGGAAATAGAAGACCCTGAAAGCACGAAGCAGTTGATTCGAGCCGGGAGGGAAGTCGTCCTCACAGCCGGTGCCATGCGGTCTCCTGCTATTCTTGAGTTTTCGGGGTTTGGAAATCCTCGCTCAGTCATCCGGTAATGGTGTCCAGATATTCTAGCCGACAGATCCTACAGAGTCCTAAAGAAACTAGACATCCCAGTTGAGCTTGATCTTCCCGGAGTCGGCGAGAATTTTCAAGATCAATTGAATACATCGTAAGTTATTACACTGAATGGAAGCATGGCCGGAACCGGGACGGTGGCTTTCGCCTCGGGCCTCTGATATTTTTGGCTCGTCCACTGAGCGTATCGGTGCATCGCTTCAGTCCCAACTAGATAAATACGCCGAAGTTCTGGTCAGCCACAGCAACGGCGCCATGGCGGCAGAAGACCTTGGCAAAATGTTCGAAGTTCAGTATGATTTAATATTTCACTAGAACGTCTCGATGGCGGAATTTGTGTTCATTTTTAATGGAGTATCTAAGCTCTACACTAGATATTGGGGTCTCCTCCCGTTTGCCTGGGCAAATGTCCTCATCATTTCGGCGGATTCACGGTGCCACCTCGTATCAATCCTACTTTTGGAATATTGGAGTGGGAGCTGCAAGTTCAGATTGCCATTTCCAAGTCCCTTTTTAGGATGTACCAGTCTGGTCGGCTGAAAAGGATAGGGGGCCATGAAACACTCCCAGGTGTAGGGGTCGTGCCGGCAGATGCATCTGATGAAGTATGGAAGAAGTGGATAGCTGAACAATGTAGAACTTCCTCCTATGAGTGTTTGATGTGACGTTGTCGTTCGGTTTACTGACTTGGAGGGTGTAGATCCTCCAAATTAGTATGCCATCAGAACAGCTTCAATACTGCCGCGGCCCACGGGAGGCGTGGTAGACAGTGACTGAAGGTCTACGGAACAACGGAATACCAGCGTTGTTGATGCGTCTATCCAACCCATCCAGCTCCACAAACACATGTCTTGGAGCCGTCGTTAGGTGCTTAACACTGTCAGTGATGGATATGCGACCCTTGCTTCGACTTGCTTCAGAGTTGAAGCATGGGACAAAAGGTGGTCGGATGGGTATCCCATGAGCAATCTTTACGCGATTGCCGAAAGAATGTTGAATTTTATTAAGACGGATCAGGTCATCATTTGCTAGCTATCATGAACAAAGTTTTCTGGACTCCTGTTGCTTCATATAAGAAAGAGACTAGTCAATGCGGGGATAAAAATTTGATTACGAACGAGATTAAGCTGTGAGATTTTCGTTAGCAATAGCATGATGGTACTAATAAGCGCGTTAATAAAAAGAAGTACCATCGCCAGCTAAGTGACCGTACAATAGTATATACCACCGAGAAATGGTGCAGATAGCGTAGCGATGCCCCCTTAATAGTAGTTATTATACCGGTAAATATAGGTCTTCTGTGTAAAGATATTGATGTACAAGAACAACGAAGTATTTCGAGACAAAACCTGCAGAACCTAATCCAATTAATTTTGAGGTTGTCCCGATGGGCGGTGCATCAGAACTCATCTCACCGATATAGTCCGTGATCTGAATTATTTCGATACAATATATACCTAACGTTTTCCACGGCCGAGTGATGGAGTTTCGCCGCACCCACTACTATTTGACGCTTTTAACTATGAATATGGAATCCAAGTAATTTAACTAGTATACAAATATAAACCTTTTTACTAGGGCAATTTCTTATAGTTTACCTAACTATCTCACAGCCCCTGTAGCGTTATGGAGCTGGTCAGCGAGCTGCTGGGGTAGGTTTATTATGCGATTTATTAGATAATATATCAAGCTGCTAAGTATGATTTTGGTCTTTCTGTACAGATAAATGAATGTTATTTCTTAGAATAGTATATTATCTTAATTTTTCCCTAACTATTCGCTTATTCTCAGCGCATAAATCTTTGATTTCTTACTGTAAAAGAAGACTAGTATTTATTACTATTTACGCAGCCTTTTTAAGATATTAAATATACGTAATTTGGCACAGATCGGATAGCGATTCGGCCTGATGACCGTACAGGACAATCGGCCACCGATGAGGAACATCAGGCCATACAACTGTTTAGACTGGCAAACGGGGACGGGAGGGGATGTTAATGCGAGGAGCTTAACCGTCTCTACAACGATTTGGGTTTTGGGTTTCAATGGGAATTCTGAATCCTTTAGGCGTAGAGCTTTCAGCTATATATTAGCGAATCGTTAGTAATAGTAGGAGGTCAAGAATCTGTCCCCTGTCTGAGTAGTATCTACTGCCTGCCTTCGATATTCCTATCTTCTTTGGCCTACGTATCTTTACCTAGTTGACAGGTCCTCTACCCTGAATAGAAGACACCCTTGACATATGCTATATTCTTGAATAGCTATGCATACATTTTATAGTCTTATAACTCTTAAATTTTTAATTTTTAATTTTTATATTTTTTATTTTCACGTTATATACTGATAGGTCATTCGCCTTACATATGGCGTATATAGCTCAGGACAGTATTAATAAAGAAATAGGTCCAATTAACTCTAAGACGTGGAGTATAATCTTGTATTTATTTATAAAATCTATACTATTCTTTATAGAAACTCTAATTGAATTAGAAAGCCTTGAGTATATATACCTAAAAAAACTAAAAATATATCGGCAGCTTTTCGATTTAATTTGAACTTTATTTTATATATCAAAAATAGTTATCTGTATTCGATCTACACGAGAAAGACGCACTTTTTAATGATATAATGGAATAAAGAGAAGATGTTAGAAAAGGTGTAAGAGTAGAATATTTTGGTGTGGTGGCCAAACCGCGTCACTCGGCTGTGCGCGTCACTCGACCATGGAATACGATACAATAAAGGCTAGTTAACAATAGATCTAGATATAATTAACCAGTAGTTTACGATTTGCTGTACCCGTTACACTTAAAGTTTGAACTATCCAGCCCCTTAGTTGAGGGCTCTCATATTCAGCTCTCCATAATACAGGACGAGGGCTGGCTAGCTAAATCTCATAAGAAGATAGCTTCAATAATACTAAATTGATGATGTGTCGTCTCGAAATATGATTTATTGGTTGTACTCTCCTGCGTAGTCCTGGTTTTCATTCAGTGCTACTGCCAGGACGGAGTAACCCTGAGTATTACCTAGCTGAAGAATTAAGATGAACCCCATTACGCTATTGAATGCAAGAAGATAAACGGAAAATCCCTTCCGAATCTGGCAAAGAAAGAAAAGGATCACACCTATCATGATTGGATATCACATCAAAAAGCATAAGTCGGGTCATGCTCAATAATCACCTCGTATTCTGATTCAATTGCAGGGGACCCCTTTCATTCCGGTCGGCGGCTGACACTGCTAGACAACATATACGATACGGACGTACATACTTCAGCGGGGCCCGCTGAAACACAGCGTGGTCTTCTACAATCCGATAAAGCAGCCCTCAAATATGGCATTCCCCATTACCCTGCTATATATCTTCCTCCTTAGCCCAGTAACAGCGTTCACCCTTCGCTCTTGTCTCCTCTCCGCAGTCGACAATGATATCACCCTCGTCGGTCTGGATGGAGATCTCCTCTACCAAACCATATTCGTCAAAACCTACAACCTCAATTACCCTGTCACACCCGCAGCGGTGACCACCCCCAAATCCACCGACCAGGTCTCGCGCATTGTAAAATGTGCCGTGCAGGGTGGCTACAAAGTACAGGCGAAGAGCGGAGGACATAGCTATGCGAACTATGGTGCGTCGCGCCAGTCACCCTCAAACCTACAATTCTATTACCCTCAAAAAGCACTCCCTGAACTGCACCGAATGTCTTAAAACTCATAAAGCGTAGGTCTCGGTGGCACTTCCGGTGCCATAACCATCGACCTCCGCAATATGAAATCTTTCAGCT
This sequence comes from Aspergillus alliaceus, assembly GCF_009176365.1. Classification (NCBI taxonomy): domain Eukaryota; kingdom Fungi; phylum Ascomycota; class Eurotiomycetes; order Eurotiales; family Aspergillaceae; genus Aspergillus; species Aspergillus alliaceus. The sequence goes on from NW_022474774.1 coordinate 45,164, forward strand.
ACGACCCAACCACCACACACGCCACCATCGGCGCAGGCATGCTTAACGGGGAACTCGATAAGCACCTCTACGCGGCGGGTAACCGCGCCGTCGCACACGGAACATCCCCCCAGATCGGCGTGGGCGGACACGCGACAATCGGCGGGCTGGGCCCCGCCGCCCGGCAATGGGGAATGGAACTCGACCACGTCCTGGAAGCCGAAGTAGTCGTGGCCAACGGCAGCATTGTGCGCGCGTCCTCGACCAGAAATCCAGACCTATTATTCGGCATCAAAGGCGCGGGCGCAAGTTTCGGCGTGGTCACCCAATTCGTCCTCCGTACGGAGCCCGCGCCCGGAACCACTGTCCACTACACCTACACCTTCGACCTGGGCAGTGGCTCCTCGCGCGCAGCTCTCTTCACCCAGTGGCAGCATTTTATCCGTCAGAAAGATCTTAGCCGGAAATTGGCGACCATCTGTACCATCCTGAGGGGCACCGTGATAATCTCGGGAACATTCTTCGGGACGCGGTCTGAGTTCGACGCGCTCGGCCTCGACACCAAATTCCCCGGCGCGAACCCGCGGAATAGCTCTGCGATTGTGTTCACGGATTGGTTAGGGTTGGTGGCGCACTGGGCGGAGCAGAGCATTCTTGACCTTACTGGCGGTATTCCTGCGCATTTCTACTCGCGGTGTCTTGGGTTCACTGCCGATACGCCCATCACATCCGACGGCGTAGAGAAGATGTTTGAGTACCTCGATACGGCGCACAGCGGGGCGTTGCTTTGGTTTGTGATCTTCGATCTCGAGGGAGGGGCGATCAACGATGTGCCAATGGGCGGGACGGGGTTCGGCCACCGGGATGTGTTGTATTGGATGCAGAGTTACGCGGTTACCTTGGGGGACGTCGGGGAGACGACGTATAGGTTTTTGGATGGGGTTAACGAGGTGATCCGGAATAATACGCCGGGTTTAGGGGAGAAGGTGTATCCGGGCTATGTGGATCCGAGGTTGCAGGATCCACGGAGGGCGTATTGGGGTGTAAATTTGGAGAGGTTACAGCAGGTCAAGGGGATCTATGATCCTGGTGATGTGTTCCATAATCCACAGGGGGTTTTACCCGCATGACCCCCTTCTTTGTTACACCAAAGAGCAATTTATTAGTATGCACCTCGTCCTGGGGTATCCGTGCTGCGCTCACACCTACGTTTACGCACTAAGGAAAATGTGTGCAATTTATTTGTCAATATACTACTATCCTGGTCTGAGGGAGTTTGCTGTATGTACATAAGATTATGACAGTTCAGTTGGTAACCAATCAATCACTGGTGAAAAGTAGATAAAAGGCAGTGATCTGAAAGCCCTTGTGTATGCATGACCAGCGGACATCGCTGGCGCCCGACCCCAGCTACTGTCCGTATTTACTTAACGTCTTCATGGATCCTCTTTCTAGAATCATCTCTTCCACCTTCGAAGCGTCTAAAGGTAACCGTTGAGCCAAAACCCGCAAACTTCCACGTCGACTAGGGCCCCTGATCTTTCTCTTCCATCAACTTGAGCCTTACTTTTTGAACGCGTTCATAATGGTGGCCTAATCGTGGCGTATTTATAGAATTAGGGTTCTCCATAATTAGGAAAACATGATGATTAAAAATCAGAATCAGGCCTGGAAGGATAGATCATATAGTTAGTATATATCATTATTACTTCACGGTAACCAGCAGCTGGTACAATCTACTCTGGGAAGCCGGTTACAAATGGGGCAGATATAAATGGCTGTTGAAAGTCATGCATAATGTTGCCTGACCGGGCAGGTGAGCTAGAAATTATAGAGGATATTCTCGCTGTAACATATAATTTCATGACGGTATCTTGGCTTGAAATTTTTGATTTCACCTTTGAATATTATTTTTATTATATCATGCCTAATCGACAAATGTCGCCGACAACTCGGATGTCCGGTTCTTCCACAATCACAAACCCTCCCAATACTGGCAGTTTCAATCTCCTGACGGTCCCCGCCGCCGATAGTACATTGAACAGGGCATTTTTGCAAGGAAACCTTGCAACAAGAATATTGCGAGGTATCCTGCATCGTTCGAGATTTTCACCTGGCAATCCGAGACGACTCGGAACATATTGTCTTTGTTCCAGCATATTGGACCATGGGTACGCTTCCCCTATCCATCCGGTGGAGGAGCACCTCCAGTACGCAAACCTAATCAAAATCCGCCCGAGTCAATATCTAGCATGGGCAACCTGGAAAACATCATTTTATAGACGCACGGTGCGTTTCAATTGGATGAACCGTTGGTTTCCAATAGGTCGGTGATTAACAACAACACAGGGATTTGCATGCCATATGAACTAATCGAACCAAGACTAAATTGCTGTGGCGAATAACCCTCTACTCACCGAAGGAGGCCACAGGTTTTACTATTATAATTCTGACTTTAGCGTCGTTAGACAATTGACTCCATTTGTCGCTGCCTCCTAGTGACGTTAAAGAGTATGATATAGGCCAGTGAGGCGTTGCAAGACTAATCTGGATCCACTAATAGGAAGGACTTGCAAACGCGGGATAGCAATGATTTAGCCGAGAAATGGAGTAGCATTAGTCCAAGGGGTCGCCGAACTTCGAAGAATGACTGCAAGGCTCAAGCCAGTCAATGGACAGCCACACACTTTGAACGAACACTTGAAAGCCCATTCAAGGCTGTCTGGTGGATACATGTGGCCGACTATGAAAACTATGTGCTGAACCATTGTGCAGATCAGCTTAGTTGCGGGGACTTTAACGCCCTAGTTTTAGCCCTTTTAGGTCGCAGGTGAAACCCACTCATGAGCTTGAGGCTCCCTGACACCGAGAGTTAGAAATTTCTGACCTGCGCTATAAATATCGTCACACGTATCAAGATGAGCCTCTGAGAGCTTATACAGGATCATCCAATTGAGATTATGTTGATTTTCGCTGCTTCCTAGGACCGCATTTTCCTCGTCAAGTCGATGTACCGACCCACCACCAAGAATGAGTGGTGGTTCTGTGGGACCCTTTTGATGCAAGGATTGCTTGTCATTATCCTTGAAGTGTCAGTACAGACATCTGCCAATATAAGCCACTGGAACCCTCTAACGTGGAACAGATACATCCTCGTGCAGTGGCTGTCGTGGGTCAATTCCAATGTAACCCAAATTACCATCTCCTATGTAGTTCCCATGGGCATGGGCATCGTGGTTTTCGCAAGCATTTATGAAGCAATTCTCTCTCTGGATGCAATTCACCACAAAAACAATGTTTCCTTGCTGGCCATATGCATCAGCAATATCTGCATTGTCGTGTATTCGGTTCTGCAGTTCCTTAAAATGCGAGGAGCTACCCGTTCTTTGCGATATGAGAAGGACGGAATGGGTCACCCTCTCGTGGATTCCTCCAGGGATATCTGGAAATACATGCGACCGGCGGAACTTGCTGTTCCCATTATCCTTGGCATGGCATCTCTGATCATTATTCCTGCTGCCTATAGACTTCACAAGGATTATGCCTGGGCAATTTATAAATGCATTCACGGTAGCGCAGAGCTCAGGGTGCGGTATATGGCATACGAGGTAATGATGACCGACACGCTCCCCAGTGACTTTGACTAAAAGATTTTAGATATATCTGGTTTTGATCAAGTTCAATTTCTTTTTCTTGGTTGGCTTTATCGTCCAGTACAACTTGATCGATGTTCATTTTGCGGAGCCAGAATACTCTCTCACCTTGGCTCTCATCCCCACCGCCCTAGTGGTCATGCTCCTCGGCATCTACTGCGTGAAGTCGGAACGGAAAGTTGCCATGGGCTTTGTCATCGTGAGCCTCCCGTCTGATTCCCGTCTCTCTCTCACTGATTGTATGCAGGCTTGCTTTCTCGGATTGATTACATATTTACTAAGTCGGATCATCGTGCTCTGCGGAAACACTCGACGGGCAAACACTGCTAGCAAGGAGATGATGTTGCTTTTCGCGATCGTCGCGTTGGTTCTTAACGTATTGACTCTGGGATGTGCGGTCCAGTGCGTCTTGAATTTTGACTACGGACTGAAGAGGATCACTCGGCAGGAGCACCGGTGGCCAGAAAATGCCTATGTCTTCGAAAGAGTTCCCGGGCAGTCAAGACCTTCTGTTGATACGAGGTATAAGCGTCTGTCACTGGATTAAGGAAATCCATTCAGTGGAGAAGGCCTATCTCTTTTATCTTCATTATATAAGTATCTGTTTGGTGCACCGATTCTCCAATAGATTTCATTGGCCTTAGCTTAGTGCGTGCCTGTCCGTCTCTTTACTCCTCCCGGAGATCCTGGAGAAAGATTGGTAAAAATAAAAGACCAACAAGTCTAGGAGAAAAGCTAGTGGAGATGCACGGCACTTGACCCTGGAGGGGGTTTACCCGTTCAAACGTTAGTTCGTTTTAAAATAGTCTTAGTGATTGTTAAGTTAGGGCTGAGGGGCCGATGTTCCCAATTGACTCCAAAGGCGAGCGGTTAAGACCGCCGTGAAGAGGGCGGTGGGCCAATGGGAGCCCCCGATACGGAACCCTAACCTATTTGCGTCCTTTTGGGGAATTTTCGGAAGAAATTCCTTTCGTGCTGGTGGAGCCGAAATCCAAAAAGGCAGGTTACAGGCCAGCCGCCCCTCGTTCAAACAGTCGGGCGCCCCGAAACTGGTCATGTGACATACCTAGCGGTGCACATGCCCATTACCGCTCAGGGTTTATGTTACGAGGCTTGCAAACTTTTCAATACATGACATTTTCTATACCCACTACCTTACAAGTTTTAAGTATTTCTTATATTTTATAATTTATATCTTGTAATCTTGCTTGTCTCTCCAGGAGCTCTAGGTCTTTTTTCTTATTTTAAGTTATTTCTCTTATATCTGCTCTTTGAATAAGTACTTCTTAAGTACTTTGTAACCAGTTATTAAGTACTTACGAATTAGTTAATAATTAAGAAATACTTATGATTCTTATATCTTCAATTTACTTATTATTTTTCTTAACAGCAATACTTTCTTTCTTATCATCCCAGTTGGAAAATTGTTGGGAGACAGACATGTGGAAGAGAAAATGAAAACGAATTTCATTGTATGGGTAACAGTATTTAAAAGGTCAGACGCCTCGTTGTGTCCGCCGAGACCTGTGTGGCGGGCGCGTGGCTTCTGGCAAGGGGCACCTGACCAGTTTACTCATCCAAAGGTTGGGTTAAGTTAATAATAGCATGGAGCTAAGCCATCAGCCGAGTCATACTGATTAATTAATTACTTAGCTGAGTTTTTTTCAAAAATGTATGCGTATTTCTTTTTCCCGCTTCATCCTCGGTAAATGTCATCTAGGAGAGCTCTGCAGACTCTGAACCCCGGGCCACGATCATGTATTTTCCCTTTAAGACAGAATGTGGCACTGTAAGAGCTTGAAACTCTTCTGGGTGCTTTCAATAATAGGATCGCTATTTCTATGCCGCACACAGGCAGCATTTCTCCGCCGGCTGGACTGCGAGGAGGCTTTAGTCGACCCGATATTCCAGCCAACAAGCCTACGTGGTTATCTCAACACGGAAGATGCCAACACAGCCACCTTATCCTTGAAGTTGGAGGGCGATTATGTGTCCAATAATTGTGATGCCATCGGTGGTGCGTCGGCGCGGATATCAGTGGAGGCAAAAACCCTAGGTCGTTCGGTCGTTACTGATGACCACCAACTGGAATTCAAAGGAGTCTGCCCCGAAAGGTCTCCTCTGGAATATCCAAGGTGGGTATTTTGAAACGACATCTAGAGGAAGCTTGGTACTGACGAGCTAGGTCTGATCCTCGAACTTACGCAATCTATCATGCCTCATACTCACTGGGCCATCCATATCGCATGAATACTTTGACGACGACGATTCGTCTTCGCCTGAATGAGAGCGATATTTCTTGCGTCGTCGCCAATGTCACCCCTTACATTGGTTCGACCGCATCAGGAGCTTTGAAGGGGATCCCTTTGGGTATCATGATTCTCACTGGGCTGATAGCCGCCATCCTTCGGATCTGTCGCGGCCGTGGTAGAAGTATTTTTCGGTATGAATTGGCGCATGTGGCTCGAGACCCGGCCGAGTCATATTTCCCGGGGATGGGTGACTGCTTGCAATATATTCAGTTTATCTTTTTGACCGGATCTCTGACACTATCATACCCGGGATTTTTTCGGGCGTCGGTAGGCGAGCTGGCCTGGTCATCTCTCATCTTTAAAAACTGGCCCGTTACACATCAATTCGTTTACCCGGGTGTTCGCGACAATATTTATGCCGTAAATGCAACTTACGGCTTGGAGGAGATGGCCCAATTCCTGGGAGCCACGACCATGAGTGACCTGTGGACTAATGCCGTCGTCAACCTGGCTCTCATCATTCTTGGAGTCATCGTGACAACCCAATTTCTATGGCTTGCTAAATGGGCGTGGCAACTGCTCCCAGTCCGAGGTTCAACTCGGGTGATAGATCTTCGACGAGAGATCCTGGACCATATGCACAACACAGGTTGGAGTGTCGCGCGAGTTGTCCTAGATTATTTTCTTCACCCAATCGTTGCCCTGTCCTTATATCAGCCACTTATGGCGACATGGTTTCCAGTCTACCGGTCATTTCTCGCCGTCTCGTTTGTGGCAATTCTAGCTGTGTCATTAGCCTTCATAGTGCGGTACTTAGTCAAGAATGGCAGGCAAAACAATTTCTTCCACAAGGGCTCATACCCAAGATATTCGACCCCCGACTGGCTTTCCGATGCTCTATACATGGTGCCATTTGTGAGGGGCCTAGCTATCGGCGCACTACAAACCTCGGGTCTTAGTCAAATCATCGTTCTGATCTCATGCGAGCTATTCATCTTGGCCTGCCTGCTACGGAGCTGGCGGACACAGCGGGCATGGCGACATGCCTACTTGTCGACTGCGCGGCTCATTGTCATCACAATGAGCTGCACATTCCTCCCTAAAGCAGGTGTGTACGAGGGAAACAAGGCCTTGGTCGGATACTTCATTATATCTATACACACAATTGTCCTGTTCATAGGATTCATCGTCGACGGTCTTTACGACCTAGTTCAATTTGTTCTAAGTAAACTCGGAATCATCGATCCTCTCTCCGCAGACCAGGACCGCCAATCCCACAACGCTCCAGTAAGGACCGGTACTATCCTCAACAGCCAAATAGCAAACACTAACAGAAACCTAGGTATTCGGAATTGGCCAACTCTCGCGCCGCTCAACACGCCGCATGTCCTTCGCACGACTGCCCGCCCTCAACCCAAACGGTACTCCCTTATCTCGTGCCGAGACACCGTTTAGGACTAACAAGAATTAGAAATTTCAGTCCCATACTCTCAAAGACCCTCCACCCCTCGTCGGCCATCCTTTCTAAGTGGCCTCCCCATAAGAGACAAACATCCCTCTTTCTTCCGCGCTCCCCGATCTGAAACCGCCTCCATACCTTCAGCATGGAGCGTGATCTCTCCCTCCTCACCATCCCAGTCTGAAAGTGAATCCCGCGGACCAAGTATTGAATCAGTAGAAATGGAGGCCCTAGATCTAGAATCGAAGGCGAAAGAAGCTGTGGACTATTCATATCGCGAAGCCGATCAATATTACGGTCGGCCGCCGGCTTCGGTTCCTACTTTCGACCATGTGCAGCATAGCCAAGCGGAATCGTCGAACCGAGGGAAGGATAAGAAGAAGAAGGGGTTTTGGAGGTGGAAGCGGAAGGAGAAAAAAGTGAAGGGGTTTGAAGTTATAAGACCTAGACCGTCGGCTCCTCAGTGATGGGGTTGGCTTTAATTGTATTATATTGTTGATATATATGATGCCTGAAATTTCCACCCGAGGTCAAAAATACCCTAGATTATCGCTTAGCTTCGGAATTAGATTACCTTTGGTGACTCATAGGATACGATCGACACTTAAATAGAATGGACAGAATCTTGTCCCATCCACACCCTTCCTGCTATTCTCACACCGAACTGGCTATTAAAATTGCCCATTTGACTTAAATATAGACCATGTCGCCTCCGCTGGGCCCTCCCGTCTCACAACCAACAGCGCTCAGGCCGTCCGCTGTGGTACTTGAAGGACGTACTGTCCGCTTGCTCCATCTTAGCCCTGAACATGCAGATCAACTTTTCCTCCTTGTCGGAGGAAATGACGAGACCAAAGCCGCGCTCTGGACGTACATGATGGATGGTCCGTGGAGTGACATTGAGACGTTCCGCGCAGCAGTAACCGCCAAATCGATGTCTACCGATCCATTCTTCTTTGCCATCCAAGATTCTTCGAGTGGTCGTGTTGTGGGGCAGCTATCGCTCATGAGCATCGTTCCGGGGCAGCTGAGGGTGGAGATTGGTAGCGTGCTTTACTCCCCAGCTCTTCAACGCTCTACGGGTGCAACTGAAGCGGTTTATCTTCTGCTACAGTATGTCTTTGAGTCTCTCGGTTATCGCCGTGTAGAATGGAAGTGTAATGCCTTGAATCGGGCATCTCAGAGCGCAGCGGTGAGACTTGGATTCACATTTGAAGGCGTTTTCCGACAGCACATGGTTGTGAAGGGCAGGAGTAGAGATACGGCTTGGTACTCAATCCTACAGGAGGAATGGGAGCAAAAGCACATCAAGGAGTCTCTGGAACTCTGGCTCCAAGAGAGCAATTTCGATCTTGAGGGGAGGCAGAGGAAAGGGTTGGCGGAGATCAGGAAGGAGCTTGAGCATCACACCCGGCACAGTGATTTATAAGACTCTTCCGGCTGATGGCCAACGCCCTAAGTGATCTCTGCTATGCACGAACTACGGATGACGGAGAGTGTATTTTGTCACCACCTTCAACCCTTCTGAATAGCTTCAGAAATGACCTTTAAACTCATGTGAGTAGGGCTAATTTTGCCGCATGATCAGATCTAGGTTGATAATATCCCCTTCTCGCTATTCCTGGCTTCCACTGAGCGGGGTGGAAAGGTCTCGGCCATGAAAGATGGCGTATATATATCCATAGACTTATAATCGTGCGACAAAATGCACTCTTGGCTGTCATGTGGCTTGGTCACATCTCCTAACATTCATTGGGGACAGGCTTAACTGCTACACACTACGCAGGCCCTACCAACAATCATTAAATATGACAAGTATATTTCGAAATATTGCACTGAAAATTACAAACATTATCGAAGCAACCCCAAAGAAAGGTTCCCGGCATTGAATAGCACCTTCTCATCTCTAAAACAGCACAGGATTGGAATCAAAGCACTCCATACACCTCTGTCACTGGAATAGGGAAGCTCTTCATGGTATTCGTAACATTGGCTAAACCGTGTGCAGTATACCTAGCTTCTCCTTCATACCACGTATGCTTTACATGCACACTCCACGTCGGATATTGCCCCGGAATCAATTTCGCCTCTGTGGATTTGTCCTGGCACGGCGCATAGTCACTTTCGGCAGGGACGCCCGTGCAGGAGGTTTTGAAGCCGGAAGCATTGCTGGCATTGCTAGCGATGTTGAAGTTGTAGTTGCAGTCTTCTGAGCCGCAGCTGGTGGTGAAGTCGGAAACCTTCCATTGCACTGGATCGTCGAACGGAGTGGCAAAGGTGAATCCGAGGATTGAGAGGCCGACGGCGAGAGTAGTGTAGAAGTGCATGATGGCGAGTAGTTGCGCAGTAGATACGATCTGCTTAACTTTAGAAGATAGGAGGATAGAGTAGCGGGAGGAGAGGAAATAGAGTAATCGTATAGGTGGTTTGGTTATGTGAGCTCTGGTTGGAATGATTTACTTGGAGCTACCACGGATAAAGAGATGTTTAAATAACCCGTCATGTCTTCAGGGATAGCATTCAGAATCACGTTCAGTTGTAGTCTGAAACAATGGGCGATCGCGTACTCAAACAATAATGCGAATTTGATCCATTGTGGAGCCAAACCCATTTTATGGACAGCCAGACGTTGTCGATAACTTGGTCCAATTTTCTGGATAGGCCCACTCTTGGCGACGAGGCCACCCTTCAGGTGGGAAGGTCTCAAGTGACATACAGGGTTCTCCGATCAGCAGCTGTTGATAATAAGCTTCGGACTGTTCCATATATAGCTCAGATATCGTCTCATCCTTAAACGTGGTAATATATCGCCAGGCTTCGAGCATATGACCTGTATCCTGGCAAATCTTTCACCCGGTTATTGCAGTCAATGTATACGCCAATGCGTATAAGGCATCCAGCAGATGGACAGCAGCTACAATGTGGCAATGTTTCAGAGCATTATTAGGCATCGCATAAGATGCATGATGATTGAATGCGCAATGTATTAAAGGCCTCTCACAATATTAGACTAATCCATTCTCTAGACTATTGCTATATATATAAATTAGAAGTCAATGACAAAGAAGGATCATAACTGTAGCTAACTAGAGCTACCCAGGAGGTGAGCATGAGCAACGTTACATCTTGACGCGGGATCATGAGGATCTTATATGCTTGGTCAAAATGGGGCAGAGACTGTTTCAGCCTTTACCATTTTTTGTCCAGTTAAGTGCATCTGTTATAAAGTAGTACAATAGCTGTGATCGCCAATCAACCTAGACCTAGGCCTGCTCCACAGAAGTAGAGCGAACGTAAAGTTAGGTACCTTTATATCTAGATCCCTAATCGTCTTGATTGTTGTACAGGATTTACATCACGAAGATCTCAATTATGGGCCACATTACACTGCCACCAAATTTTACCCACCGTGTATCATACCCTATCCTAGATAGCAGCCTATTTGATTATGAACGTAGCCTGATGGCTGCTGTATTAAAGGGGATCTCAAAACGTCAAACACTAAAAGACGGAGTAGTATATTAATGGCTTATGCAAACTAATTGAAAGGTAAACATATCCTTGTTCCAAAGGCAGACAAAGAGATGTATCTTTCCAGACCAAGTTAATATATACGAACACCATATCCAATTTTCCGGGTAAATGGGATTAGTGATGCATCAATAGGCATGTACATAATGTGATACACCGTCCAAAAGTACAGTCAAATCCCTCAACAAACAAACACGGCGTAGGGAGACATTTATACCTCTTACCCTGGTATTTGAATGGTTCCTATGCTAGCCACAGCCCCAGCCTCCACAATTCTATAACTTTTTCCTCCACAAATCTATCATGATATCTCTATAACAGGCCCACCGTACACATTCCGGGCCCGAACGAAGTAATACAAAAGACTCAGAATGATGGTCCCCACTGTTCCAACAATACTATAGTTCATTGTCTGCGTGTTGACATCGTTAATTGGAGGCCAAAAACCGAAGAAAGTAGCAATGGCCATATAGCACAAGGAAAAGATGTTGATCGTGATACCTAAGATGCCCGGAACGTGGAATGGGCCCCAGACCAACTTGGCCCCTGCGGTGTTGATCACCGACTGCTCATTAGCACTCGTGTTTCCGATTGCGCCGGTGCAACGGCGGTAGAGCAGAAGCCCCCCAGCTGCCATATACGACAGGTAAAGACCGGATATGGACATGGATACCAGGCTGTTAAATGCCACATTTGAGCCGATCGTGATGAGATTCAGGAGGCACCCGATACTTGCCATCAGGAGGACTGTATATGTCGGGATCGCTGTGCGCTCTGTCACCTAGACGGTTGTCAGTTACGTTTGAGGGGTCAGGTTTATGCTTGATCGATTGCACTCACCTTACTCCACACTCGCCAGCCCGGGATTCCTCGGTCACGAGAGAAGGACCAGAATTGACGTGATGCTGATGTTAGGGTACCGATGGTATTGCAGCATCCCATGGCCGTTACAAGAGCTCCTGCAATCGTGGTACCAGACAAAGATCCTGTTGCCTGGAGGAAGATAGACAGGAAGGGTACCCCTGTTGGTGAATTGAGTGAGGTTTGAATATCGCCGAGGCAGAAATACAAGGCAAGCATCATTCCGAATCCCATAGAACCATTGATTAACACTGTAAGCATCAGAGATAAGGGAACAGCAGTCGTTGCATTGTTCATTTCTTCGACCATCTATGATACAGATGTTAGCATATATTTTCCGCATTGAATATCCACGATTTGACTTACATGTACGGCAGCGTCACCCCCAGCAAAAGCAAAGACGGGTCCCGTCAACCCGATAAACACCGAAAGTGCCTTTGTAGGCCAGTGACCGTCGTTGATAAAGTACGTAAATACCTCTTCCGCCGACGATTTGTGGTCCGCCATATAAGTCAAGGGGACAAGAATGCAAAAGAACCCGATAATGTGGAATATCAGAATGGTACCCTCGAACCGGGGTAGAACTTTACCACCGACGATGTTGATAACAGCGGAAATCACGGAGAGACTCCATGAATATAGAGTCCTTCGCCATGGTTTAGGGGTGTAACTTGATCTGGTAAGGATAATAAGGGCTTCGATCATGTTTCCATTGAGATACATTGCGGATGAGAAAGTGGCTTGCCACCCGATAACTGTGAGCCAGCCTATATTGATCGTGAGCGATTTCCAGCCACTATTTGCTTTGGGTGATGAGTGGAACATACCTGTAATGTAACTAACCAGCTTCATCGCCGATGGAGGGGCCATCATCGAGCACCAATGGTATTGTCCACCGGCTGTGGGAGCCCTGTGGCTCTTCGATCAGTTTTATACCAGCGCAAATATATCGGATGGAGACATACATCGATACAAGTTCCGATATCACGACGAAAGTTGCTGTTACACCAGCCCAGACGAAAAGGTAGCCATATACAGAGCCAGCTGGACCACCACTAAGGATTGATCAGTATTCCACCCTAGAGGTCTCAATGTCGCATGAGGTGAACGGTACTTTTGGAAGGATTGTAGAAATAATCTATTGGAAGCGACTGGTGTTAGCTATGGGTCAACGCCGTGAGGAATGCGCAGTGACTTACAAGATATATCCCTCCCAGGTGACCAGAAGCGTACAGCTAAAGCCCACCATTGACATCAAACCGAAGTTTCTCTTCCGAACGACTCCTTTAGCATCTACTACGCTTATGCGAAGGGCGCAGTTGAGGGACGCCTCACCTTTAGAACGGGGCGCTTCCCCATGCGAGCCAGGTAGGCATCGTCTTTGCTTTGATAAGATGGTTGTCCCTCCACCTCATTTAGCATGGGAGGCGCCATGTGCTTCATTTCGTGGGTCGACATGTCGAGGAATTTGACTGCGTAGTCGCAATAGTTATCCAAGTGACAGGACCAAGACCAAAAATGGGTGCAGCAATCAATCGAGCCTTGCGACCCAAGAATAAAAACAGAAGAGAAAAATGAGCGACAGAGGGGCACATAGATGCAGGTTCACCGGTAGGACAAGGGTCTCTTAATTTTTTTTTTTTACCCGGCAACCTCTGGTGTCCCACCAAGAACCGTGCAATATAGGTCAACAAATGAAATTTTATGTCTTCCACTATCTGCACTTGAAGCTAGAGGAAAGCGACGATACAACCCTACCAGGGTTCACAGCATGAGAGACCGCCCCAATCACAAGCTTGACATCCAAAATAGCTCTTGTCGCCTTGGATCAAGCTGCGTATAAGGGTCTAGATGTACCCGCTGTGGAGATTGGGAGACATCTGACAGGCTGGGGAGCATGTTTTCGTGCGGGAAATCCCTTGCTCGTACATTCTTTAGCGCCTCGGCGTAACAGGGATTAAACGTTTAGTTTAGAACTACACGGAGTAACGATCTACAATCAAGCTACTGGAAAGGGGAATGGAATCTCACTGAGGGAAATAATGGGAAAATACGGGAATCCAAAGGGGAGAGAAAGAGGGGGGGGACGTGGTTAGAGAGGCGAGTGAACGGTACAAAGCAAGGCAAAATATCTCAATCAAGGAGCAACATCAAGGTTTTGTGTAGAAGAACGACATTCCCGTTTTAGTGTAGAGATACCGGCAAAGGGTCTCTTACCGACTCCTCAATAGCCCACGTGCGGACTTCGCGGATAATATAGGCCTGACTGGACTCACTCCCTGCGTCCCAATCCCGCTTAGATCCAGATGCAGTAACCGCTGTCTGGCAAGACCCCTCAAAGGGAGGAATAGTAGCCAGTTCGTAGAGCTGACGCCCAGCTTCCTGCGGTTTATGCGATGGTGTCGTTGAATGTTTATATCCCATGTCAGAACCGCCATGGCGCGAATTCCCGTCCACGCGAATGCCCAATGAACGAAGGTTGTCAAGAAACGGCTTGAACTGGGGGGAACAGCAGGTAATGATACTCAAACACTGGGCGACCTGCGTCGATATGGTGAAAAGCGAGGTTCCAGAGGTCTGATCCGTGGAATCAATCGTTTCATTTACATAGACGATCTGCCCGACAATTGCGGCAATTACGCTGCCAAAAATTCATCAGCGAGGAATGAGAGGGGGATAGATAAGGACGATGTGCTCACAGGATGCGAAGTCCGAAAATGATGGTCAGGACTATCTTCCTCTTCAAGCGCATTTGAAGCCGTGCGACAATGAAGATTCCGTGAGCCATCACCACGGCATCGGTCAAAATGTTCATCACACAGAGGCAGTTCCACCATGCCCGCCGGTTGATACATTGGCCATTGAGATAGTCCCATGTTCGAGGCGGTTTACATTGGAAAGCCGCGGTGAGGATACCGGCCACAGTCCACAAGGTCGTAACGATCTCTAGGCCGGCGGTGATATGACGATCAGGATGAAAGGGTGTCACGCTCCAAAAAATGTGGATAAAGGACAGCTTAGAGAAACCCATGCTGGTAATGAAAAGGATGGTCGCAGCATATTGTGACTATTGGACTAGGCCATCAGCGATAGGGTCGAGGAGGTTTTTTTGTAGGGATTCACCTTCATGACGCCTTCGTGGCTCGTCTCCGAAAGTGAATCATAATGGTCACCATAGCCATTTGCGGTGGCCATAGAAAGAGCAACCGACTGCGCTATACAGATCACCTGGAAGATGGTCCGTCACTATTACACGTTCATGAAGATTCATAAACAGCCGGTGATCTTACTACCGAGACGATGCAGAGATAATCGTCTGCACTCCACCAACGGATAATCCAGTATTTGGTCCCAAGTCGGGCAAAAGCAACAAATATGGCCGTTATCATCAGAAGCCAAGTCGAGATATTGACCGCAGGCTTCCAGCTATCGGGTTCGAACTTGCTCATTGTGTCGAGTGAGCCGTCAAGACAGAGAGAACTTTTGTTCTTCTCTATCCCAAACACACCCGCAGGTGGACTTCATCTTTCTACTAGCATCGAATGACCGAAATGTCATCCTTGTCGGACAGGGTTTCTATGCACCATGGCTAAGTCACTCTGATCGTTGGAGGTACCAAATCCATGGAATCATGCAGGGCATGATTTGGAAGAGATAAATTCGTTTCACCAGCACATGAAAGCCTGATAAAAGGGTTACATTTTCTCTGGATCGCAAGGATGTCATCCCGGAAGGCCCACTCCGTCGTCTCCTTTCCATCTAGTAGATAATGAGAGTGGGTATATTTGTCAAAGGCCGACAAGGATCTTGAGGTGAGGTATCCTGCATAACCCCTTGTCCTTGCTCTCTTAGCATTAGGGAGTATTACTTGAATTCCTTTTCCTAAATTGCAATGTTGCATCGTGTCCAGCTTTGGCACATGATGAACACTGATCCATGTCCATGACGAAGGGATATTAGTAGAGTATATCCACTATCCAGCTCTATCCCACTCTATTAATTTCGGGGAGAAAAAGGCGATAAGGGCAAGAACGAAAAGAGAAAAAAAGTGTCCCCGTCGGAGATGGTTAGTCTATTCTACCTTCTGAAAAGAAGTGAAGCATAACCACACGCAGCCATAGAATGTTACCTAGAGCGACAAGTAGCTTTTTATGGGCCCTTGAAATGCTGATCGCATTCCTTTCCGCGTCGTTCAATTGACCAGAAAATGATCAGCATGAAAAGATTACGCTCCTTGGGATCGGCGACAAAACACCGGTGGGGACTGCGAAAGATTCAACTTCCTGTGCGCCTTGGCGGGTCATGCCACTACTATGTTGATTCCTCGGTCTCATTCAACTGAGCGAGATGACACTAACATGGAAGCTGGACGATTGTGTTATCTAGAAAACCAGTTCGCAGAACCTTGCGTTCTTCTGGTTTGGAATAAGCATAAAAATAACCTTGCCCTAAGTAGTCCGGATACAAAGGATTCAATTAACGGACTGGAGCCGATCCATCTAGTCCTTCAGCCGCCACCGAGGATAGAAAATGCCCAGGGGGAGAAAGGATCAAAGGATTCGATGAATAATCGAGTCACCAATTTTCGCTTGGAGATGTTTTGAAGGTGAACAGCACCGACATGTGAAGTCATGAATATACCCTCCCAACAAACCCTTCTATCACAGCTTCAGCCTGCCAGTCCCCGCGAAATGATATACAATGTCGCTGAACTTTGTCGCAGGGAAGACATAGAGCCATTTGAGCTACTCCTTCTCGTTGTTCGTGACTGAATGTTGCACATCACCCGGAATGAACACCGCGCTCCCTTTCTCAACGTTATGGGGAACTCCATCGATAATCACCACTCCTCGACCCTGGAGAACATAGTATATCTCAGCTTGGGAATGGTGATGGCTGCATAAATATCCTGAATATCCCGGACAGACGGTAACCCCGGCAGAAAGCTCATTCGATGAGGTCTTCGGGTGCGTAAAAAGCGTACGCCACGACACTTCTCCTCAGGACGGGTCCTCAAATGCCTCGGTTGGGCTTCGATATAGTACTTGGAGACAGCACAGTTGGGCCAACGGTTCGATTTCGTCGGCGGTGTCATTATCGAGGAGATATGAGCGACCCCGCTGTGTTTGGTCGACGTTCTTGGATAGTTCAAGACCACCTTTCCTTTAAAGAAAGAAACCGTCGGAGTTATACCAGAACAAAATATTCAAATCGTCGGAAATATCGAGGATGCAATGCCACAACGAATGCAGTGGCCTTAAATTGACCGGGTGGAGGCTTTACAGTGGACTAACCAATAAGACAATTCCTGCACAGCACCATGGGATTTGATGCCTTCTCCGGGTATGGAACCGCGCTATGGTGACATCGCATCACTCTATGGAGTTGGCCAAAAGAAAAACCCAGGAAATCACGGAATGGGGTATTTAATCTACCTAAAAGAGTCTATCGTTCAGCGAATGCTTATATACATAGATGCGCGAACCCATAGGTCCTCTATCACGTCCAATCAACAAGAGAGGCATTCTTTCTCCTCGGATTCGATTGCCTCTCGCAAAATCTTGCATATCTGACGCAACTCCGCCTCTGTGACCGTGAAAGGAGGGGCCAACAAGATATGATCTCCTCGAATTCCATCCACAGTGCCCGCACCGGGATAAACGGCCAATCCTCGGTCGAACGCAGCTCGTTGAACACGCAATCCGAATCTCACCGTTGGATCAAAGGTTGCCTTGGTTGATCTGTTTTGGACGAACTCTACAGCCCAAAACAGGCCACGACCGCGGATATCACCAACGGACAAGCAATCTGTCAGTTCTGTCCGCAGCTGCTGCTCCAGTAATTGGCCGAGAGCGGCACAGCGTGCGACTAGATTCTCTCGCCGTACGATCTGCTGGACCGCTAATGCAGCGGCACAAGACACAGGGTGGGCCTGGTAAGTATGCCCATGATTGAACGCGTTGCTTCCCCGGCGGAGCACGTCGATCACCTTCTGGTGGACTAAAACCCCTGCGATGGGTGCATACCCACCCCCAAGCCCCTTGGCAATGGTCATGATATCGGGAACGACCTTTTCCTGTTCAAAGGCGAAAAAGGTTCCCGATCGGCCCACGCCACACATGATCTCATCGAGGATCAGCAGAACGCCGTACCGGTCGCATAGAGCGCGCACTCCGGCGAAATATCCAGCTGGTGCTGTGACGCAGCCCGCTGTCGCGCCCACGATCGGCTCGGCCACAAAGGCAATGACCTTCTCGGGGCCAATCTGGAGGAATTCCTCCTCAAGCTCTTGCAGGAGACGGGCTGTAAATTCTGCTTCCGTCTCCCCCATCCGCTGGTGCCGGTATGCATAGGCGGGGGAGACATGAGAGGTATGGGGATACATAAAGCCATCGAAGGGAACCTTGCGCGCGAGATTCGAGGAGATTGACATGGCAGCAATGGTATTGCCGTGGTAGCTCTGCTGCCGGGAGACAAAGTGCAGTCGTTGAGGCTCATTTTTCTCGTAGTAATACTGTCGCGCCAGTTTCAGCGCGGACTCGACAGCCTCGCTACCACTGCCGACAAAAAAGGCCTTTTCCAGTCCGTGGGGGTTGCCGTCTAGAACAAAGTTGGCGAGATCCTCCGCCGACGACGTGGTGTAGGATTGTGTATGAACGTAGCTGACACTTTGCATCTGCTTCATAATGGCTTCATGTACCTCTTCTCGACCATGCCCAATCAGAGCAACTGCAGCGCCAGCACAGGCATCAAGGACAGTTCGGCCATCGGAGAGATGGAGCATCAAACCTTTTGCACTCTCCACCTTGGCAGGGTGCTCTATGAGGGATCGATGAAGAAGGTGGCCTTCGCCGTTGGGTTTCGCCATTTTTGAGCCTTGCTCGTCAATCTTGGGTTTTAGAACCTCATCATCTATCCTGGAAGGTGCCATTTCGACAAGAAATCGACCGTTATGCGTGAGTTCAGAGACTGATGCTGGACTGCCAAGGTATTGGACGGTTCTACTGTAGAACAGCGTGCAAAGATTCAGCCACACGATAATCTGCGATGCAATGAAACACGCCTCTGTGCAGCTTTCTCGTTGCGATCAGTCAGAGGTATATATGGAAAGACTCGGAATGCGGCAACGTTTCTTAACTTTCGTACCCGAAACCCGATATCCGCTCAACGGCAGCTGGTGGGTCCAACAATATTTCACCTTGGGTGATCGGCAATCACTCTTGAAATGTTCATTGCAGGCTCTCAGCGCCAGCGTGTAGCTGAGGTTTTCTCGTTCTTTACGAGCTACCTCGGATTTGAGTTCGAATTTCGCAGTCTCCAAGTGATGTATACCATCTTGGTAATATTAGAGTCTAACGTAAAGATTCCTTAGTAGTACGGTGAGGGGTTTTTAATGGGAGTCGGATTTGGCCCATCATCGGATTTAAGTGTTAACGAACCATCGGATTTCAAATTACTCGGTTTCAAGGATTTTTGCCTGGGGATTAATAGCCGTGGTTCGGATTCGAACGTACTTCACGAGATTTAGTCTCGAATTGGCAAGGAATCAGTGTTTTGCTCAAGTAATATCGGCTTTTTCGGTTCGTCGGCCTTTGGGCTAAGCAAGTGGTGGAAGAAGAAATGCTTGAAATCCAGGAATTTCCCCAGGGAGCGAAAGAATTTCCATCACGCAGAGCTTACATCTCAGGAATTTCAATTCAAGGATCATAGTTCAGTCAGAGACCCTTTCCTGAAGCGACAGAAGGGTCATCAGCCATGGAAGAAGCTGCAAAAGGTTCTTCGGAATCACACTCAAAAACGGAGGTTTCGTCTCCTATTGTTGACAGCGACCACACAATTCACCAAGATGTTGTAGACGGTTGGAGAGGCTGGCTTGTCGTGACAGCAGCAGCCTGCTCTCTGTTTGTCTATCTTGGCATCATCTATTCCTGGGGGGTTCTGCAGGTCCAGCTACTGGAATCAACCTCTTCTTCTTTAACGACGTTGACGTTCATCGGCTCCCTCGCCACATCCTTCATGGTATCGTCAAGCATACCAGTAGGGTTGGTAATCCGGAGATGGGGCTATCAACGAACTGCTCTTGTCGGAGCAGTACTTATGGGCCTGGGAGAGTTCCTTTCGAGTTGGGCGACCGAGTACGTCGGTGCAATGTTTATAACACACGGTGTCATCTTTGGGGTAGGAGGAGGCTTGACGATTCTGGTACGTTTGCCTCTCACACCTTCGCGTCTCTCCTATTCTACCCGTTACACTTCTCCCAAAGTGAGTACAGTGGTGTCATCCTTTAGCTCACGGATTTTACTAGACATGTTCAACTGCCCCGATGCAATGGTTCGAGAAGCACCGGGGGCTAGCTGTAGGAGTCGTCTTTGGGGGTGGCAGTTTAGGTGCGGCTGTTATGAGCATCGCGACCAACATGATGGTAGAGGAATTATCGCTTGGCTGGATATTCCGTATTCTGGCGTTTCTATTATGGGGAATATGTATTCCAGCTGCTTGTCTAATCCGACAACCCAGCCATGCTAAGAACTCAGTTCCACGACCGCAATGGTGAGCTCATACTGCGCGATTGTAGACCAGATCACATAAAAGTCTGCTAACATGATGGGTGTTTAGGTATCGATTCCGCGAAAAAGAATTCCTTATTCTGTTTGTCGGATCTGGGCTGGCTTGTTTCCCTCTCTTCATTCCCCCCTACTTTATTCCAATCTTTGCGCGGTCTGTTACACATTCCCATCATATAGGAGTCATCATGTTAGCCATTTGGAATGTGGCATCCACTCTAGGACGGGTGGTGGCCGGCTTCCTAGCGGATTCATTCTTGGGCCCGATCAACAGTCTTATCCTCTCACTCGCATTAGCTGGACTCAGTGCCCTTGTTATCTGGCCTTTTTCTAGCACGACCGGTGTTTTATCGTTATTCATCGTATTGAATGGCGTCGGATGTGGTGCGTTTTTCAGTCTAGTTCCCAGCCTCGTGGGCGCTATGTTCGGTGGTAAGAACACACTTGGTATACTCCCAATTCTCTGGGCAGGATGGTTCGTGGGTTTCTTTTTTGTAAGATTATCAGCCCTCCCTTCCCTTCTTCGCGCTGTTCTGGGCTAAAGTTTCGCAGGGGTCGCCTATCGCGTCCGGTATTTATTCACTCTCCGGCAAAGAGGACAATATCGAGTCATACCGACCGGCGGCGTACTATGCGGGTGCTACGTCTATTGTCGGACTGCTTTTCACAATTGTCCTGCGATTGATGTATTCAAAACGCGTTTTCGCTAGAGTATAAGACTGCGAGTGATCTATTTATCGCTCGTCATGATTCTAGCGCAAGCTCAACATCCTCCAATGTAGGCCACCACTGCAACCACGCGCCCTGTCCATGGGAGTAAGTGCTGACATCTGCAAGCAGATGACTCAATGGTGCACTAAGATTCTCAATCTCGGTCCCAGTATCAATTCGGTCCACAGATGGACCGTAAGTTGCCGTTGAGACCACCCCTTCGGCTCCTTCAATCTCCTGCATGTGTTCATTCGATCGGTCGACGACTCGGAACTCATGGATCGACTGGTGAAGGTGATCGAAGTCCATCCGTGACTTCCCCAAGTATCTTCCCCTGTCAGTGGAAGCTCGCTGGTAGAGGATTGATGCATGTTTAAGAGTCGACACCTAGCGAGACGTTAGCGTGGCGCTGTGTAATGATATAGATATTATCCGACACGAGACACGTACCCAAGCCTCTCCCAACTTCCACACGTGTTGAAACTCTTCCAAGTATGCAAGACAGAAGTTCATCAGTTGCTCAGCTTGGGGGCTGCGACCAAGATTCATTCGAGGAAACCGATAGATGTAGAGGTTCATGTATGACGCGGAGAAAGCGCAGAAGCCTGCAAATGGCGTCATGAGATGGGCACCGCATTCAGATGCCTCGTGCAACAGCTTGGCAATGTGTTCTGCAGCAGTGAAGAGCTCCAATGCACTCGCTTCCCACCAGCCAGCGGGCGCCTCCGCTTCGAGCAAGGGGTGGTCCACGGGTCCTCGCGGGCCTGACTCTGCCGTTGGTAGGAACGGGAAATATTCACGGTGAAGCATAAGGGTGCTGTACATAGACTTATGTTAGCCATAAACTTGCTCACATCCATTGAGACAGGCTAGTGTCTGACCTCAAATAATAGAGAAGATTAATGTATGTAAATGATTCCCCATAGCCCAAGGTCATGTGGATTGCAACGCTGTTACTCGGGTAATAGAGGCGATCATGTTGGCCGGCTCTCCATCTCTCTAATTGTGCCTTGGTTCTTGACCACGGGGAACCCGGTACCCAAGGACAATTCTCTGGGGCACACATCCCTGGTGCTCGCCGACCATCATTGAAGATGAACGTCATTACTTGTGCCCATATATCAAAGCCAGACACCAGAATCTCATAACATTGCGTGATGTCTAAAAGGCCCGATGGCTGACGCTCCGGCCAGGTAATATTCTGGCCTGTGGCTCCAGACCAAAGGCTTGCACTGGTCCCGAATGCAAATTCAACCGTACTTAGGGGTCGGGAAACCTTCAGCTTCTCCATTTCAGATAAAGGAAGCATGGGCGGATTGTACGTCCCCGAACTAATCATACGGTCCATAATAAAACAAGCCCACATCGTTCTATTTTCTATTCCCGGAGCAATCATATCTTTGGCTGCTCCCGCATTAGTATCAGTATCAAGCGGGTACGGGGCAATACGTCGACTATGAATCGATTGCATGATCCGAATAGCGATGCCTGTCCTTTGTATTAACCATGATGTACGTCAATCTCAATTAGCGACGTACCGCAGTAAACCCAGGCCTTATGGAAGTTCCGGCCTCCCCACTCATAGAGAGTCATTATGAGAAGCGCCTGGACAACTTGGATGTTTGGCGGTTGAAGAATGAACTCAGAGAGAGCCTGCCGGGCATAGAACTCATAATCTTTCCCGGACAGTAAACTACTTGCCCAAGAGGGGTTGAGAAACGACAGTTGGCTTTTCGTCACTAGAAGTATGGCACTCAGTAAAACTTTCGTCTCCTTGGAGCAACCTAGTTCGAATGCTTGCATGAGTGTCGGAAGATGTAGAATCCCCAACTCCGGAAACTTGTTAGTGAAAACATTCAAAGACTTGAGGATCACGCCTGTCGGAAGGCTGGCGAGATGCTCATCGGTCCGTGAGATGTCCGAATCTCCTCCGAGACAATCTGAAAATAGCTCTGCTCTGCTCTCTTCATGGCTTGGTGAGACTGGCCGTGGCCCTGATGGCTCCTCATGATCTTTGTGATCCGTGTTACTACGGCCTCGCCTCCTAGAAACTCGGGTGGCCACATGTCGCGGCCTAGAAAGGATGCAACCGGGAATTTGCGATTTCTGACACTTTTGGCAAGGAGAGCTACCGGAATTTACACACTTGATTTTAGATTTTCTGGAGCAATCAGTGAGTGCCCCAATAACCGAGGATGATTCGAGTGTCCTACTTACCGGCAAAACGCACAAGAAAGACTCGAACGCATAATTCAATTAGTTCCTTCGCATCCACTATACGTGTCAGGACAATGCCAAGATCCCCCGTCCGTCAGGCTCTTCGGATGGGCTGAACTATGTCGGATTAGAAGACATTGAGGGGGGGAAACATTGGAAAAGTTCATTCCCGATTCCAAACCCGAGACGACATCACATGACCTGCTACAAATATAACCTTCTGTCTGTCAATCTGTACCATCCCTCAGTTATGGTGAGGTTAACGATTAAAAATAATAATAAAAAAAAAGGACAGAGAGAGAGACAGAGAACTAATTTCTATTAGCCATCAAGGAAAGTAACTACTCTCTATGTTAGGTCAGACATTTCGCTCTTACGAAGCCAAGAAATCAGGACTTGAGTCTAGAAACAGAGAAAGAAAGAAAACATCATAGAACAAAATATAGTCAAGGTACACCGTATACTAAGAAAATTAACTACGTGTAGATCGTCTAGTCGACTTACCACACGGTTGATATGCCGTTCAACTGAGATCAACCAACATCGTACTGTTGAGTAGCTCACATTTGAGCATTCTCGGCAACGCACAAGGATTATCAACTCCAGTGCATTCAGATCCAGAAAGTGAAAAAAAAGAACCGGTATATAGTTGGAACTATTCTGTCCCAACCAGTACGCCCATCAAGATGGCCGTGCCGGATATACAGGAGGGCTAAAAAGGTACGCGACCGGCACCCAATGGTTAGCAATGGTTAGGTAGCATATATGCAGCAAAGGCGGCCAGGCCACGGTAGTAAACAACCGTATGGTCAGTGATTCACTGTCGGAGGTGGTCAGTGACGTCCATGTTGAGAATACTATCGTGGCGATTGTTAAAACCAGCAGACAGATGCTTTGTAAGATACCATTTTGCCAGAGATCTTGGTAAAGCATGTTGCAGAACGATGATTTCGTGATGCGATTCCAAGAATTCTCCTTGCTTCCGGTGACGAACGATCCTTTCGGAGCGCTCGAAATGAAGTGGAACCGTATGACTGCGTATAGGTGTGCTAGAGGGCGAAACAACCCGTTGAGTTAACCGCGCGATTCCCATACTTATACAGAACTAAGGGGAGAGATCAAGAGTAAAATGCTTACCAGCAGCCAACCAGCTATTCTCCAGCTGTGAAAACGGAGAGCCTCGAATTCCAGCGTGAGCATTTTGCAACCATCCATATACCCACAATGTAGAGACATAGAGCATGCCCAGAACCACTTGAGCCTGGAGCAAGAAGAATGAAGACGCAGGTATAAGGGACCGGGACAACAAAAGCCAAGGCACAGTAGCATAGCCAACGACATGGCCGACCAATCCCAGAGTAATGGCCAGACCTCCACATGCAATACTCCACTGAACGTGTCGCGGTATAGATCTGTTCGCTGGCGGTCGCAATGCGAAGACTTGTTGAGAATGGCCGATGTGCCATCGGTTTCTCTGGGCAATGTGTCCTTCAAGGGATGTAGGAATCAGTCCGAACTGCAGCGGCTCCTGCACTTGGACAGTACGGTATCCCATGCCCCGTAATATCAGAGAAAGCTGCCAATCTTCCGAAAAAGAGAAAGTGGGATACCCGCCGACATCAACAATCGCGTTCCGTCGGAACACCGCCCCTGATCCAGCATCAATAGCACGGCCACAAATGTCGAGTTCAGCATTTTGGCAGGTATAAAAATGAAGGCGAGATTGCGAAAGTGGGTCTCCGGCAGGGAGATTATCAAAATACTGCCGGGTAGTGACCAATGCTGCCTGGGGAGGAAGGAGTAAATGGGGAAGAGTTGCTCTGAGAAATTCCGGCTTTGGGATAGAGTCCGCATCCAAAATAGCACAGAATTCTGGCGGGTCATCCTTCTGTACGGTGAATAGAGCATAGTTCAGATTTCCAGCTTTAGCGAATACCCGACCTGACTGTCTCCCGCGTGTATGGTAAAAGAGATGGGGCCAGTTCAAGTGTAGCTCGGAGATAGCATCACGCAGCTGGATTGAAGCGCCGTCATCGAGCACGCGCACCCGAAATTGGGACGTCGGATAGTCTATTGTGCAGGCAGCGCGGACTGTAGCTAAAATCACATCCACTGGTTCACCGCAGCAGGGGATCAAGACATCGACCCGTGGCAGGTTTTGGCTGCCCCGTAGCCGTAGCCTTTTGCGCGGGCCGCATTCTGGTTCCCCACCGGCAGCGACGGTGAGGCGCTGATCTTGATAAGACAAGCCTGTCAATCCATTAACATTATTCCGTTCCCTCTCGCAAAGTACGAGTAAAGGGATCCCCCAGGACAGCACTTACGACCAAATACTCCTTCCACGGCTAGCATTAGCCACATGCGCCAGGATCTCTGAGACTCCGTCAGGATCAGGAGTAAACGGAAAAGATAATAAAAATTAGCTGTCCATATTGCGGCTTGGGCTGTCCAGTAGAGATGCTTCCGGTAACGCTGACCCGACAGTATTCGGGAATCAGGCGGGAGTTCTTCGATCTCGCTGGCATACTCAGAAGTCATTTTCCTGGGGGATTAGCGCCAAGAAGCAGTCTAATCTTCACGTCGCGGTTGAATTTAGTGTCTGTCTTCTTGGATTGATGTATCAGCAATTGATGCCAGGTCCCCTGCTTTGGTATTGTCCTCTCTGTCAAAGTCCACACATGATGACCACCAATCTATCTCTCTCTCTCCCGCTGTGAGATAAACTGGAATAGGGGGAAAGCCACATTCTGCACGAAGATAAATAAAAACCTCCTGCTAAGAAAAATTGCGTCCGTGTGTTTTGGTCTTTGTTCTAGAATTTACCATTTATGGCCCACTTATTCCCCGTTTGGGGGAGGGATTCTAGATCACCAACAGGCGGCAACCCTAATTATGGTTAATAGGGGGTTGGAAGTTTTCAGCGCCTCCTTTCCGTCAACATCCGGGAATAGGAACATAGGCCGAGGTACGGACCAGGTGTTAATTGGGGTATGTTCCCCCCACAATTTCCGACAATCTCGCTCGCGCTTCTCTTCAATGTTGCTCTGCGAAGCATCACTTGATCCAAGAGACCATTCAAATTGGACTACTTTCGGTTCTAGAATTGCAAGTTAGTCAGTCGACCTAGTACTTATACGCGTTTCTACTCTAAGGGCAACCCCATTGTTCAATGAGTCCGCTAATTCTTCGCCATAAAGCAGTCGAAGTCCCCGAGATGTATGATTCGTTAATCCAGAGGTGTTTGTATTGATAGATAGATCATTGACGCTTTATTCCGTATTTGCCGTGTCAATCGTTGTCTATGATTTAGGGTATGAGACCATCTGAGGACGAACCGTTCTACTCCCGATCGACATAGCCGCCTCATTCCGAGTTCAAGAATAGGGACCCAAACGGCAATCACCGCTCTTTTTTCCCCCGCTCTCTGTTTCTATCCAGTTCCGCCGATCGAACGATTGAAGGAGCGTCATTTCGCCTCAATGTCGTGTTAGTACTTCCCAAGCACGTTCAGAAAATGTAGGAGCCGAGATGCTCATGGTCAAAGAGAGTAGCGCTGTGGCCACATCTTCACCTTCTCCCATGATGTGATGCCAGCAGTATTCGTGTTATGGAGAGATTCGCATCTCTAGGCTTCTTCCGGTAAGGCGCAGGATTCCCCGGAATTATGGAAATAGTATTGGCCGCCTATCAGGGCATTAACACTGCAATGATTGATGAAGGCTTAGTCTAATATAGACTTACTATAGCAGTGATCTATAAAAAAATAATAAGGAGTGATCTAAGGCGTAATATTAAGTATTAGTGAAATCATATCTTGTTCTACTTCAAGCGTAGGAATGTACCCGCCGATATGTGTTCGGGTCCTTGTTCGAATATATATGGTGTATGGATCGAAAGGGTGAATAAGTGTGAAACAATTCGCATGAGCTACATGGCATTGGACAGGAATTAAAACTAGCATATATTAAAAGCAAATGGTAAAAAGAAGAAGGAAAACGAGAAAGAAACCCAGAGGTAAGGATGTGGACGTGAGGAAATGTTGTGTAAAAGCCCTCTAACCCCTATCTAATGCAATCTTTCCGCCTTTGCATTCATTTTGCCTGTCTCAGCAACAGCTTACTATACCGGGACTAGCGGAGAGAGCATTTTATACCACATCGGAATCTCATAGTACTATTACGGAAAAACGCTCTCATAACTAGAAACATAGTAGAAGCGGAAAATAGAATTAGATGCCATTATCTTTGTGCTCTGCTAGTATGCTCTAGTCATTTGAAATGCATGAACACCCATGATTTCCGGAACCATGACGAAGCGCATCAAGGGAGCGCACAGCGACTTTGCAGATCAAACCTAGGTATTTATACAACTTTCGCATACTCCTCCAATGCTGAGTGAAGCCTTCCCCATCGACCGTCGTCCCATTTTTGTAGGTCGTCCCATTCGGGGAGCGATGATTTCGCAAACTGGAGCCAACCACCCACAATGAAATCAGCATACGATACGGCGCTTCCCTCCAGGAATGGGCCCTCTGAATAACGATAGGTCTTTGCGAACTCGGTCAGCGCCGCTTTGAATTCTTTTAACGTGTTCTCCCGGGCCGCCCCCGCGAGGATAAGGTCATCCCAACTCTGTACCCCTGCTCTTGCGGCAAAAGTCGCCTTCGACACCTCCGCCGTTTCCGGATTTAAGGGCATCCCGTAACAGAGAACGGCAAAGGGAGTGAACAGCGCGTCCACGTAAGCGTTGAATGAGGCATGTAATCCGACACTCGATCCGGGGATCAGCCGAGGCGCGTCGGGGTATTCTTTATCCAGGTAGAGTGCAATGTCGAACGAATCTCCGACTTTTTCGCAGGTAGCAAGATCTTCAATGATTGGCAGGGTGTAGAAAGGACTGCCATCGCTGAAGGCCCGACATGGGGGTACGCCGAGTCCCTTGCGCGTCGATGTAACGTCGGGCAGATCCACCCACTCTGTCCGATACGGGACGCCTTTGAAGTTCAGCGCGTATCTGACATTGGTTTCCTAGATTATCTGGTGGTTCTTAAAACAATCGTATTGAAACAATGCGGGAAACCTACCGCGCTTTCCACGGGCTGGGAGCGAAACAAGTGATGGGGGGACCGGACGCGATGTCATATAAGATAATGTGCCGAGAGGATTCCATGCTGACTATGGTACTGATGATAATAATGATGGTACACCATGTGGCTGAAGACAACCCGGATGTCCAGATGTTTAAGTATATTTCCGTCCACCTTCTTTTTGTGGAACAGTTATTTACGTCCACTCCAATTGATGCGTGAGAACCCGCCATTCCCCACGTAACACTGCATCTTTGCCTTTCACTTCCCCACTTCGATTCACTGGGCGGTTCCTAGCTCCACTAGGAGAGAATGTCAGTTCCGCAACTTGTCGTGTTTTTCTTCCTCTTTTCGTTTCTTTTTATTTTTCTTTTTCTTTTTCTTTCTTTCTTTCTTTGTTTCTTTCTTTCTTTCTTTTTTTTTTTTGTTTTATTTTTTTGAGCTTTTCATCGCTTTGTTCATTGCCTTTCGCTTCCAGCGAAAGCCTTCATGGGCTAGACAGTAAAAGTACATTACGAGATGGACACATGGTCCCTGGATCTTTTCTGAGATCAGAGATCTGCACCAGTGAGGGCGATGAATCTTTGGACAGTCGCAGGGCTTCCAGCCAGTCAACAAAGTTGGGTCACACCCCGTGGTTTGTCGATATGGTTCCGTAAAGCCACCGTGACAGCTGAAGATCGACAAGCAGTCTTCTGGGGCTGTCAGGCTTGAACCAGGATACCTTTGAAGGAACTATCCAAATTATTGGCATTGGAAACAGCGCGCCTTACGGGCCCCAAGAATTGAACTGTGGAGAATTCTAGATTTCCGTATAGTATTGGGTTCCGGGAAACCGTTCTCCCTTGATGGCCATGAGACTCAGTCACCATAAATAGTAGATATGGATAGGCGTTCCATCTCATCATGGCTTCTCACATTGGTATCCGTGAAAGCCAGTTGTAAGATGATGATCCAGCAGGAGAAGGGGTTGATATACACACAAAGGTGCCAGCCGCGCCATGAGCGAGTATCTCACCACCCGTAGCAGAAGAAGCCTTCCTATAGTGGTAATGCACCATTGACCAATCAGAATCTAGCTGAATGAGTCATGGTGAGTAAGAGATCAAAATAGACAAACCAAACAAACTGATCTCCTATCTTCTACGTAAAAAGGCAACAAAACTTGCCCAAAATTCAATATCTTCAAGATAGTCACGTATGAAAGATCAAACCAGATAAACGCCTCATCATCTAGGGCTATAACAACGCTAATAATGCTACACAAGTACATGCAATGATCGTCCCTCGTTCCCTCCGGAAAATTCATCATTAATAGCTCTTAGAGATTCCCAAAGTCCCACCATGTTGAAAACCCATCAATATTACCCATCGCGGACTCAGCTTCCTGATAGTCCATGTTCTCCATGTCTGGAAACTGTCCTGTCCAGAGCCAGGGGGTATTCATCATGAGGCTGTCGGCCGGCGCCACCAATTTGTCGGCGAGGGCAAGGCTGCTAGGCGTAGAGGGCGCCGATGAGATGTTGGGCATGCTGGGCTGTATGTGGACAGCCTGGCCACCATCCGCAGTATTGACGGTGACTTCCGGGGACATGGCGACGATGACCTCCAGCGTACAGGAGCTCTCCCCGGCGTCATCTCGCGAGATGGCAGGAATCAGCGTGGGGTGTAGTAAGCCCCCAGACATCGACTGTGGCTCGGGCATACAATTAATCTGGAGAAGATCCCACATCAATGGGATACTCAGGTGGATTTTGGCGGGCATCCAGTCGTAGTTCACGTTTTCCGACCCGCATGCAATCCGGGTCATCTTCTCTAGAGTTTGGTCCTGAACGATAACGTGGTTAGCACTGGTACTTCCGGATTGTTCGAAACATGGTTCATACCAAAGCTTTACAGGCTGCAGAGAACGGCACAAAGCTTTTGAGAAAGCCTCGGCATTTGTCGAAGTCGATTTTCGACTTCTGCTTGAGCCGTGGATCGGCGGCGCAGCAATAATAAAGATGTACTGTCGCGGCGATGGCAGCGGCGTGTCCAAAGAATGGGTCGATGAGCCGCATTTTCTTTTCTGAGACCATGTCGATCATGCGCACCAGCCAGGTCGCGTGCAATAGGACCAGCTCGGACGACCGTCGCCAGAAGGCGTTGGGGATGGCGAGATTCGGATTCGACTGTGACGCTACAATATAGAGAAAAGGATGATTCAGCACCGTCAAGATGCAGTGATACGTGAACTGCAATTTTAGCCAGGGAGTCCAGTACCCTCGGTTCATGCGTAGCTCTTCTGCCTTCCGCTTGTAAAACTTGACCGAGTCATATCGATGGCACTGCGAGAGCTTGTTCTCAACTTCCGTCAGGTCCGACAGGATCATTGAGTACATCGAGTCATGTCGCCAGGGCTCCTTGAGTCGATTTTGCGCACAGTCGGACACATACGTTCGGACCATGCTCCAGACCCATCCGAAATGAACAGCAAGGCTCCAAATCCCGATATCGCTGGGCATGGAACATCCGATATCATCCCGCGGTAACTGGGGTGGCCGTGGCTCAAATCCCGTTCGAGAGCCCTGATCTCCGCCGGCTGGGTAAGGCCGTAGGATCTCTGCCGGGACACTGAGAAACCCATTTTGTTGGCCATAAGTCTGCTCTAGGGATTGTAGACTCCAGAAAAGTCTTTTCTTCCGTTCAGTCAACGGACTCTCGGTAAGGTACCCAGATTCCATGTCCATCATCGCCGACCGGCACAGTTGAAAGGCGAGGCCAAGGTGAAATCGACCAAGGTGCACATCTCCATCTAACACTAGTTAATGCGCGCGTCTTCTGTGCGTGACAGCCTCAGTCAAGCAAATCATACCTATGAATGAAGAATACGCTAGCAGACATAGACTTTCGATGGTTTCGAGGTCCACGGTGCCATTTGCCACGCGGAGCATGATCAGTGTTCGGGCAGTACTTCCATAACGCTGCGACTGACCCGGCTCGCGCGAAAAGCGCGCAGTCAGGGCCAGGATGCTGTAGATAAGCTCGTCTGAGAGACTGCCTTTGTCTTCAAGGTCGTCATAATCGAAGCACCAGATCGGCTGCCGGTGACAGAAATGGAAATAGAGTTCCAAGCCTTTACTCACCGCAGCTTGAGACGGATGGGCATTTGAGTCGTCATTTCCATATCCCAGGGATAGAGAACCAGACCCGGGAGAAAAGCGCTCGTAGGCTGGTTCCCCCGATGAGGGATTGCTGTTCTTCGAGTATGTGGTTTCTGGAATATCGCTAAGTTCCTCGCGAGTTTGCTCTTGCCGGGTCGCTTGGACCGGTCTAGGAAAAATGGGTCAGATGAACATCCTGACGGAGCGGATCGCAGTTTGCTGTCTACCTGGAGCCACTTAGGATGAGATTTACCTTCTCTTCCAATGATGCCAGCCGGTCTTCCTAAAAGAAACTTGTGAATCCATGCCCACAACAGGATGAGATGACGTGAGATTTTCGATACATACAGATTGTCCACCTCGCGATGCTCTTCGGGCCGAGGTATACAGACACGGCTGGTTCAGGCGGACGCAGTTTGAACAGGACGGCCTCTCTGCGGGACAGCGAGTTTTCTTTCTCCTAGAAGGAGCGTTAGTATCTCCAAGTCGAACGATCGGGCCGAGAAAGCGACTTACCTGCAGTTCAGGCAGGCCTCATGTGAACGCAACCTCCCACGATTGCTCTCCCGCGGCATCATACTCACTGCGAATGACAGGCAAGAGACATGGTTGGAAAAAGAGAGGTACAATGACCATTAAAACTGAGAAAGTTAAACAGAGGATATAGCTTCTCCGGTGATGTAAGGGGCGATGACACCCCCACCATGACCGGTCATGGTAAAGTCCAGTGCGCAGTGAAGTAGGAAGGGCAAAAAAAAAAAAAAAAAAAAAAAACAAAGGACAAGAAGGATTCACGATAACGTCAGGAATGCTGCCCTGGTGATGCTGCAGAGATCGACTGAAAGGGCAAATGACAGCCTCGTGACCCCGCCTTGTTTTGCCCTAAAACGACGCGGGTCCGTGGATCCAAGTCTGAGCTGCAGGATCTAGATTCTCTTCCCCATTGGAACTTTTCCTTGAAACGGTTAAAAATTCCTTGCGAGCCATAAGCTGTTCCCCACATTAAAAACTAACCACACTTTGTTTTTGTTTTACTTTGATTTCTTGGGACTGTTCTTGTGATGACCCTCAACGGATTGTTCCCCCCTTTTTTTCTCAAAGCATCCGCAGGGAGTGGATTTCTATCGATCTATGGAGGACCATTGCGAACTAATTGGCTAGTTCCGGGTGTGTACGGGAAAGGATTGTAGAAAAGATAGCGATCAAACGGGGTCGGATTATACGCGATGTCGACCTGATAACTCTCAACCCCACTATTTTTTTTTTTTTTTTTGGAATAATTCACACTCATAGAGTGAATGCAATCTATCTAATCATGGTGTTTGTCGATCAATAGGACACGGATAATGAACTGCAGCGGAGATCACCCGGAGATGACCCAATTATATCTCTTCTCTACATTATCGGTTGCACCGAGGAAATCCTGACTTGAACACGATCGTCTATCAAATTAATATTCTGATAACTATCAGTATAGATATGGTAAGTGAATCGCTATATGGGCTGTGCTACTCATGTGAAAGAGAGAGTCGTGAAACATGATGATACCCTATTCCCAAGGGAACCCGAAGAAAAAGCAAAGAAAGGAAATGAAAGTACAGACAAGACATGATGATACGCTCAAAACACCAACTCCAAGACATGCAATCTAAAAGACAAGAGTTTCATTAGGTTGACATCCCACTCCACCACAGCACCCGCCAGCGGGCATTGAGCAATCGATCCCCCGAGCCTGACTCTGGGCGTCCAACTTGTTGCAGAAAGTCATGTCCTCCTCGCTGGTCTGAGCAGCGGTCGGAAGGATTTGGCGGGTGGGCCAGATCTTCTGACCAGCTTCCTCTTCCTTCTTGCGGTGCTTCATGATAAGCTCCCGCACTAAGGCCTGGAAGTAAAGGGCTCCCTTTTCCTTGCGGGGTTGCAGTTCGCCATTCGCAAACTCTCCGTTGTTCAGGTTCTTCTGCATGTTGGTACAAAGGTCCTTATCCTCGGACATGATACGCCTGTACATTTGGTTGATCAACTCGAAATCCTCATCGCTGGAGTTCTTGTTGCGGTACACCTCATATCGCATCATACACTTGGTGGGCGAGGTTGGCACGAATCGCTGCATGAAGAAGCCGTGGGGCCTGTCTCCGGGAGTTAGCGAGGAGAAGCATCACGCAGAGAAGGTGGCAAGGACTTACGAAACTTTCATCGACGCGTTAGGGAAATAGTAAGTGCTGGCAACCTTCACGTCGCGGGCGGTCTGCTCCTCCGTAGAGTTGGCGTAGTGAATATTACTACCATCTTTGGTATCAACAGAGAGAACTTTCCAGTTGTAGTCGCCCTCTATCTCCCAGGTGTGGTCGAAGTTGTAGTCATCCCACTCGATCCCTTGGAACGGGACTTGAAGGTCAATCTCGTCGAAATCGTCCTCCCACACAATCTCAGGTTTCTCCTTAGCGTCCAAGTTGACCCAGATGAATCCGTTGTTGTCGACGTGGACATGGATCTGGAAGAGGCCATTCTTGCTTTTGTCGAATCCTTCAAGATCCTGATAGCCAGGTGCCTTGGCAAGTTTGCCATTGAGGCCATATGACCAGCCGTGGTACTTGCAGGCGAAGATTCTGGCTTTACCCTTCTCCTCGGTCACGACGGGGAAGGCACGGTGGCGGCAGACGTTGTGGAAGGCATTGATGTTGCCATCCTTGTCGCGAACCAGGATAATGGGATATCCTGCGATGTCATAGACCAAGTAGTCACCGGTGCTGGAAAAGCGCAGCTTGTGGGTGATCAACATCCACTTGCGGGAAAAGATGGCACGGCGCTCCAGTTCCCACACCTCGGGAGAAGTGTACCAGTTTGTAGGCAAAGCCCCCATCGGGTCTGTATCGCTTGGCGGTGTGGCCCCGGAGGAGGCGACTTCGCCCAGGCCGAAGTAGTTCTTCCAGAGGGATGACATTGTGCTGTAAGGATTTTGGTGTGTTGTGGAAGTGGAAATTAGATGGAATAGCTTAATAAAGCAAGTTCCTTGAGGCTGTTTATTACTCATAGAGTAGCTGTTGAATCGTTTGAAGACAAGTAGCTTTTATATAGCTGGTTCACTTACCCCCATGTGGGGGCAGACTATGACAGGCCAGAGGTCCATACCGGTCACAAGATCGGGACGGAGTCACTTAGCCGTGAACCGACCGACGGTTCTGGAGCCCGAGATAGCGTATCAGCAAGATAGCTGGCTGTTAGAACCGGGTCTACAAAGCGCCACACGGGAGAGCTATTCCTGCAGCCGGTGGTTATCGTTCGGAATGCTCCCAGGGGGTAGATTATCATGATACTAGCTTGGCACTAACGGTTCCTTTACCAAGAATGGTCAAAGTTTCCAGCTACCTTGATATACGCTAAGGACTTGGGTGAAGGGGAGACAAACCCCTTGATGCCAACCTTAATGGCATTGTTC
This sequence comes from Aspergillus alliaceus, assembly GCF_009176365.1. Classification (NCBI taxonomy): domain Eukaryota; kingdom Fungi; phylum Ascomycota; class Eurotiomycetes; order Eurotiales; family Aspergillaceae; genus Aspergillus; species Aspergillus alliaceus. The sequence continues at coordinate 80,056 of NW_022474774.1, forward strand.
ATGCTCAATGCCGTATTAGATCGACTCGAAGACCATCAGTGTACTTGACTAGGGGGCAGTAGTATGTCGTAGGCTTTTGTAGAAGTATTCTAATGCATTCTGCAGGTGTATATCAACGCATTACCCCGGATTCTGTACGTTGCTTGTTTCCCAGCCGTCTCCCATCCTGCACCCCGAGCAATTGTTCTCTTCCTTGTACCTCCTAGTCTGCAGCCATGTCACATTTAGAGGACACCATCCGTCACCTGCATCCAGACGACACCGGGGTCATCCCCGGAAAATCCGAGAAAGCGCCCTCTCGTCGCTTGACCGCATCTTCCGATTCTGCCTTGGATATCCAGCACGGCACTGTTTTGGGTAGCGAAGTCCATGCGGGACTGCAGCGTAGACTCGGTAATCGACAGATACAGCTTGTTGCCATTGGCGGTTCTATTGGGACAGCTTTATTCGTGACTATCGGAGACGCCCTCCGTAAATCAGGCCCCGGTAGTCTTTTGCTAGCCTTTTCAGTCTACAATGTCATGCTCGCCTTGGTCAACAACTGCATGGCAGAAATGTCAACATATATGCCCGTGAGCGGTGGGTTCATCTATCTGGCCAGCAAATGGGTTGACGACGCGGTGGGCTTCATGGTCGGCTGGAACTTCTTCCTCTATGAGGCCATCATGATCCCCTTCGAAATCACAGCGATCACGCTGGTCTTGTCCTTCTGGCGTAACGATATCCCGCCTGCGGCTGTCTGCATTGCTTGTATTGTAATCTACGCGTGAGGTTCCCAAATGCACCCGAACCACATCCATGCGCCTGTCTCGTTTCCTCCCTCATGCGGTCTGGTTCACCCTGCCCCTGCGACTATTTGCTAAGTGTTTTGTATTTAGTTGCCTGAATGTTCTGGTCGTCAAAGGTTATGGCGAATCCGAGTTCTGGCTTTCAGGCGGGAAAGTCATCCTGATATTTATCCTATTCGCCTTCACCTTTGTCACCATGGTAGGAGGTAACCCGCAGAACGACGCCTTCGGATTTCGTCATTGGCGCCATCCAGGCCCGTTCGCGGAATATCTACACTCAGGCGACCTTGGACGATTCGAAGGATTTTTGGCCGCGCTCTGGACCGCTTCCTACACTTGTGTTGGTCCCGAGTACATTTCGATGGTCGCTGCCGAAGCCAAGCACCCTCGCATCTACATTAAGAACGCATTTAAGACCGCCTACTGGCGCTTTGGGGTGTTTTTTGTGGGAAGCGCCCTCTGCTGTGGGGTCCTAGTCGCCTACAATGACCCAACTCTGGTCGCAGTGTATACCGGTGAGTCTGATGGCGCAGGAAGTGCTGCTGCATCTCCATATGTAATCGCAATGGATAACATAGGAGTTGGCGTGTTGCCGCACATTGTCAGTGCCCTTCTAGTTACCACCATATTTTCAGCCGGTAATACCTACACTTACTGCGCGACCAGGAGTCTTTATGGTCTAAGCGTGGACGGTAAGGCCCCGAAATTCCTGAGCAAGTGCACCAAAGGGGGTGTGCCAATCCGCTGCGTCGCGGTCGTCATGGCATTCCCATTTCTTTCCTTCTTGCAATTATCCAGCAGTTCTTCCCAGGTTTTGACCTGGCTTATAAACCTGTTGACGGCAGCTGCCATCATTGATTATATCGTTATGTGTTTGACATATATCTGGTTTTACCGGGCTTGCAAAACGCAAGGCTTCGACCGTTCCAAACTTCCTTACAGGGGCTGGTTTCAGCCCTGGAGTGCCATTATCGGTCTTCTGTGGATGGCGATGGTTGTCACCTGCTACGGATATACTAGCTTTACGCCGTGGGATGTCACCACCTTTTTCACACACTATACCATGCTGCTATTTGGACTCATTACCTTCGCCTCATGGAAGCTCATCAAGCGCACCAGACTCTTGCGTCCAGACGAAGTTGACCTTACTTGGGATGCCCCCCATATTACCGCATACGAGGAAGCCGCCAAGATCAACGATCCTCCTATCGGGTTCTGGACTGAGCTCGTTCTGCCATTTAGGTCTGGACGGAAGAACGCTCCAGGACAGTCAGAACCTACGGTTTAAGTCGGGAGTTCATTCAAGGTTATATGTACGGGGATATTAAAGGTCTTACATGAGCATAGAGGAGGGACACTATGCTGGTGGGGAGGATGCAACCCACCTTTGTATATACATTTGGCATGTCTATGTATAAATGATATTTATACATGTGCTGCACATTTGCTTGTGGGCTTTTGTTGTACCACAGGTCTAGGTTCATGGCATAGTAGAAATAATATCTCGTCATGGAAAGAATGTTATGCCTTCGGCACACTGCGTCCCATAGCAGATACAAAGTAGTCGAATTTGCTTCGCCGATTTTACCACGGAAAGCCATCGAATTTATGGGACGCCACAAGCTCTCGGTAGTGCAAATAGCTTCCGGGCCAGAGGGGCGTGGGATCTACCACTGCCAGTTCCCTTTAACTGAGACTGACGGGAGCCAGTTTAGACCATGTCTTCAGAGTCCTCCTGGACCTTCGGCCAGACGTCAAAGGAGGCAACGCTTTCTCGGCTACTCGGAGCTTAGCTTCACAAAGAAATCCGCGGTCGCGTCGAGAGTGTCCATTGCGCTGTCATTGGAGGTTGGCATGTTTGGACTAGGAAGGCCAAGTAGTTCTGGTAGCCTGGCACGGCAAGGTTCTTGGATCTCAGATAACTGGGATTGTTAAGGACGCCGATTGCGCTCAAAAAGACATCACAGTCGTTGTTGTTGACTTCGACCGTCGATACCGATGGCTCTTCATCCCATTCTGCTTTCGTTACGGGACATGAGTATCATTGATTTTCAAGATGATAAAGATTGCCAACAGCCTCCAGGTAGCATTGAATTTCAGGTGAGCCCTGCGAAGCTGTAAAGAGGTATAAGTCGATTCCGCGGTCGCTAGAGCAATCTACCGCATGAGAACCCACACTCCACACCAGTAGTGATCGGGCATCACGCTGAATTGATACACATATTATTACCGTATTTTTCTTGAACTCTCCTCTTGAAAGGCCAATTCAGAAGAGCCGAATTATACCCCGTGAACGGTCTCAGCACACTTGTATACCGAAACCCGGCCCAGCTCTTGGGCAGGAAAGGGCGAGCATTGAGTCATCTCCAACCCCCCGCAGTATCTCCAGTGCACGGCCCGTGTCCAATCCTCATCAGGACTGCATGATAAAAATAGGGTGTGGGCCCTCCAGTAGTCCGGGGAAGAGAATTCCTAATCAGGGTATCCCTTCCACGGAACAGTCAGCTGACTCCTTCTCTTCATGATATTCCTTTCCCTAGCTGAGAGATAGAACCTCGTTAGTACACATTTTGTCTTTGGCTTGTTGTGGAAGAAACCGAGAGACAAAAAGTCAAATAGAAATAAGTCTATCAATATTTTCCTTTGAAATATGCCCTAAGTGTTCTGCTGCTGCCCTTCGGCTTGGCTGCTAGGTTCATGGCTAAGGTAAGTTGATACGTTAGCCTTTATTTTGTCGCTTTAGTCATGTTTGTAGTAAGGAGTGCTAATCTAGCTGGTATTACATGGATATCTTCAGGTGGTGCACATCTTAAGAGACATACCGAAGGGTAGATTATGTTAATTGAAATA